>NC_063196.1:35225110-35237610 GCF_017589495.1 Alosa alosa | reverse complement strand
TAGAGACCGGTCACTCACATGCACCAAGTCCTTTATGTGTGGTATTTGGCGATAAGTTGTCAAACGAAACAATGAAACCATCAAAGCTAATTCGACATCTAGAGTCCAAGCATCCTACACCCAGAATGAATTTCATCAAGCCAGTACCTTCCTCGAAATGTTGCCATCTTTGCTGCCATCTTCAGGGGAAAGTCTGTAGGAGTCGATTGCTGAGTATTGGGTAACACGCTCTGAAATTCTGAATTTAAATGGCCGTTTTAAAAAAAAAAAAAAAAAACATAGTCCAGTCCATACTACTTCATTTCAATTTCGAAAGAAATACTGGACTATGTTTTAAAAAAAACGGAGAGGTACTGGCTTGATGAAATTCATTCTGGACTCTATCGACCACATAAAGACCTCGGGATACTTGGTTTGGCTTTAGGTGCCCTATACTCACTACAACGTAAGTGTAATGTTGTTTGGAACTGTAGAAGAGGTATAAAATAGCGTTTATATAGCCAGGCGGAAATGATATGCCAGCGTTACTTCCAGGCCTAACGAGTTTTGACTAAAAGCGGTAACATCGAACTTTCTCAAAACACATCCGAATGACATGATTTGGATGTCAACTCAAGGTATGTACTCCCAATCATCCGTAAACTGATCTAAAGTGCATTTTACTCCGGATAATTCCTTTAAGGCTGACAGCCCTAATACAAACATAACATTAACCATCTCCTTGCTTAACTAGTTGTAACTGTCGCTAGCTAGCTGGGGTTTGTGTCGTATAGATGTAGCCAACCATGTTCAATCTTTCTGCCAATTAACATTAGCCTACTATAACTTCATTGAGCAAATGCCAAACTCCGATGTTGATCTGTCATCCCTTTGCACCCTTCTTGATTGGCGTTTACCACAGTAGCCTTCTAAATAATAATGCGGATTCTTTGAACTCTTTTGAACACAGATCCGCTGTTTATAAGGCCATAGCATAGAGACCCTACATGTACAGATGTACTGTTCGTACAACAGGACAGGAGCACGCAAAATAAATATATCATTCAATCTCTATGGACGAAATTCTCACTTGACCCACTGGCAAACGGCATGTTGTGCTACTGAGACCTTGAATTTCCCCTTGGGGATCAATAAAGTATCTATCTATCTATCTATCTATCTATCTATCTACCTACCTATCTATCGATCTTTATCTCTATCTATCTATCTATCTATCTATCAATCTTTATCTATCTATCTATCTATCTATCTATCTATCTATCTATCTATCTAAACGCACTGACACCAGGTCGTGGGGCCCCCTGGCGGCTCGGGGCTCCAAGCAGTTGCCTGCCTTGCCTGTTGACAAGGTGCGCCTCAAGGTTCTCCTCCTCTCCTCTCTTTTCTTCCCCCTCCTCTCTTCTCCTCCTCTCCTCTCTTCTCCTCCCCTCCTCTCTTCTCTTTTCTTCTCCCCTCCTCCTCCTCTCCTCTCTTCTCCTCCTCTCCTCTCTTCTCCTCCTCCTCTCCTCTCTCTTCTCCTCCTCTCCTCTCTTCTCCCCTCCTCCCCTCCTCTCCTCTCTTTTCTTCCCCCTCCTCTCTTCTCCTCCTCTCCTCTCTTCTCCTCCCTCCTCCTCCTCTCTTCTCCTCCCCTCCCCTCCTCTCCTCCCTCTCCTCTCTTCTCCTCCCCTCCTCCTCTCTCCTCCTCCCCTCCTCCTCTCCTCCCTTCTCCTCCCCTCCTCCCCTCTCTTCTCCTCCCCTCCTCTCCTCCCCTCTCTTCTCCTCCCCTCCTCCTCCCTGTTCCCTGCACTGTCCTGACCTCACCTCCTGGGATGTTGGTTGTAACTGGTCATCCCGCTGTGTTTGTGTGTGTGTGTGTGTGTGTGTGTGTCCTCTCCACTCCTCTCTAATGGCAGTGTGTGTGTGTGTGTGTGTGTGTGTGTGTGTGTGTGTGTGTGTGTCCTCTCTCTAATGGCAGTGCTTCAAAAGCACAAATGCTCTCCATTATTATTTTCTCCTTTCCCAATCCTTCCTGTCTTCATGATTATGTTTTCGCTCTCTCCTTCCATCTCTCTCTCTCCCTCCATCTCTCTCTCCCTCCATCTCTCTCTCTCCCTCCATCTCTCTCTCTTTCTTTATTCTTTCGTCTTTTAATTTTTTCTCTTCTGTTCTCATTCTATGTCACATCTCTCTCTGTATCTCTCTCTCCATCTCTCAACACACACACACACACACACACACACCAAACCAACACACACACACCAAACCAACATTCTCTCTCTCTCTCTCTCCATCTCTCTCTCTCTCTCTCCCCCATCTCTCTCTGTCTCTCTCTAATTGCCTCTGTCTGTCTGGCCCTCGCCCTCTCTCTCTCTCTCGCTCTATCTGTCACACCTCTGTGCATCCCTCTCTTCATCTCCTCCTCTCTCTCCATCACACACACACACATACACACACCCACACATACACACACCCATGCACACACACACTTAAGGAGCAGAAGGGGTTGGTTCTGAGGACTTGCACGCAATCACAGTTATGTAAGCCCTGTCTCGTGTGTGTGTGTGTGTGTGTGTGTCAGTTTTGTGTATGTGTGTCTGTGTGTGTGTATGGTGTGTGTGTGTGGATGCGTGTGTATGTGTGACAGTGCGTGTGTGTGTCTGTGTGTGGGTGCATGTGTGTGTGTGTGTGTGTCTGTCTGACTGTGTGTTTGTCTATATGTGTGAAGTGACACACTTCACAGTTTTAATTGTTCTGCATTACAGCATCTTTATATGTGCATTTTGAGTATATGTCTGATTGTGTGTATGTGTGTGTGTGTGTGTGTGTGTGTGTGTGTGTGTGTGTGTGTGTGTGTGTGTGTGTGTTACTGGAGCAGAACTAATGAATGTGATGCCAAAGTTAGTGTCTCAGCTCTTCAGTGTCTCTGGCAGTAAACAGTGTGTGTGTGTGTGTGTGTGTTTGTGTGTGTGCGTGTGTGTGTTTGTGTGTGTGTGTGTGTGTGCGTGTGTGTCGAGCAGTAAACAGTGTGTGTGTGTGTGTGTGTGTGTGTCGAGCAGTAAACAGTGTGTGTGTGTGTGTGTGTGTGTGAACAATGTGTGTGTGTGTGTGTGTGTGTGTGTGTGTGTGTGTGTGTGTGTGTGTGTGTGTGTGGAGCAGTAAACAGTGTGTGTGTGTGTGTGTGTCGGGAAGTAAACAGTGGGATGGTATAATGAATTCTTCTGATTAGCAGACCTTCAATGTGAAGCCTTTGAAGAGTGTGGCTGACAGTAAAGATTTTTTCTAAGAGAGACATCAGGTCCACACACACACACACACACACACACACACATCTGATATATTTTAATAGAACTCTAACACCACATCTACAGATGAATCTGATATATTATTGTAACGTCGGTGCCTTTCGGACTGTTGTAACGTCAGATTGCTATCCTCCCAGAATGCAATGTGTGTGAATGCTGGATTGTGTAATGTCGGTTTTAGTAGGTGTAGTGCGTTTGCTTGTCATGTATGTGTTAGCTTGTGTAGTCTTTCTTTAGGTTGTACCTCATGTGTTTACCCCGTGTGTTGTATGTGCCTACCCTGTTCGTGTATTGTGCGTGTTTTATTGACTTCCCTTGTGTATCGTGCGTGTTTTATTGACTTCCCTTGTGTATCGTGCTTGTTTTATTGACTTCCCTTGTGTATCGTGCGTGTTTTATTGACTTCCCTTGTGTATAAATTAAAATTGTTTTATTGACTTCCCTTATTGTATGGATTAGAGTGTTTTATTGTGTTTCCTGTGTAATGGTGTCCTGGTGTTTGTGTGATTCCCGCTGCCGCGAATAAACCTTTTTATAAAACACCTTCTATTATTATAGAAATCGAACACCACGTCACACACACACCTGATATATTATTATAAAACACCTTCTATTATTATAGAAATCGAACACCACGTCACACACACACCTGATATATTATTACAAAACACCTTCTATTATTATAGAAATCTAACACCACGTCACACACACACATGATATATTATTACAAAACACCTTCTATTATTATAGAAATCTAACACCACGTCACACACACACCTGATATATTATTATAGAAATATAACCTCTACAGATGGGTCCTTCACTGGAAAGCTCTCTTTCTCTCCTCCCTTCTCTCTCTCCCTCTCTCTCCTCTCTCTCTCTCTCGATCTGGTGATGGATGAATCCACTCTGCACTGGAGTGCTGCCCAGGTAACAGCAGACGGATGATGTAAGGCCCAGCTCTGAGAGCGGAGAGCAGCGCCAGCTCACACACACACACACACACACACACACACAAGAGGCAGCTCCGGCCCACACTCTACTGCTCAGAACCGAGCCATCTTCGACCCACACACACACACACACACACACACACACACACACACACTCTGCTGCTCAGAGCTTCAGTCTGCAGCGTTCAAGCAGTTCCATTTGAGACTGTTTAAAGGCACCGTCAGCAATTCTAAGCCATTTCTAACCCGGAACCCTTTTGGTAACATTCAGTATCTATGCACCAGCTCTATATTAGTGAGTTCACTGTGAATATGCACCAGCTCTATATTAGTGAGTTCACTGTGATGTGAATATCGACCAGCTCTATATTAGTGAGTTCACTGTGAATATGCACCAGCTATATATTAGTGAGTTCACTGTGATGTGAATATCCAGCTTTATATTAGTGAGTTCACTGTGATGTGAATATCCACCAGCTCTATATTAGTGAGTTCACTGTGAATATGCACCAGCTCTATATTAGTGAGTTCACTGTGATGTGAATATGCAGCTCTATATTAGTGAGTTCACTGTGATGTGAATATCCACCAGCTCTATATTAGTGACTTCACTGTGAATATGCACCAGCTCTATATTAGTGAGTTCACTGTGATGTGAATATGCACCAGCTCTATATTAGTGAGTTCACTGTGATGTGAATATGCAGCTCTATATTAGTGAGTTCACTGTGATGTGAATATCCACCAGCTCTATATTAGTGACTTCACTGTGAATATGCACCAGCTCTATATTAGTGAGTTCACTGTGATGTGAATATGCACCAGCTCTATATTAGTGAGTTCACTGTGATGTGAATATCCACCAGCTCTATATTAGTGAGTTCACTGTGATGTGAATATCCACCAGCTCTATATTACTGTAGTGAGTTCACTGTGAATATGCACCAGCTCTATATTAGTGAGTTCACTGTGATGTGAATATGCACCAGCTCTATATAAGTGAGTTCACTGTGAATATCCACCAGCTCTATATTAGTGAGTTCACTGTGAAACAGAGGAAGTGGAGCAACTGTTCACCAAACATAACAAAACTGTTCCAGCCAGTCACCGAAATGGGGGATTGATGATTTACATCAAGAAAATTACATTTTCTTAGCTATCAGAGCTATAGGCTACGGCTACCATTCTGGATGCAACCAATGTCCTGCTACTAAGCTATTGATGCTACAAGAAGAGGCAGACGTGTAAACACTAGCACGCAGCATGGACCTTAACAAACCCCCACGGTGCCATCTGCAGGTTAGGAGTGCAAGAGAGAAATTCAATGCAGAGACACTGTTGGAATTGGTGAGACATTAGACACTCATGTCTTGGTGTGTATGAGTTGCGTTGATGCACGTCCGTACCTCCTCTTTGGTCTTCTTGGAGATCACCCGGAACCAGTCTCCGATCATGCTGAGCACCGCCGCGAAGTACGCCAAGCCCACCAGGATCCAGAACCACACCACGGGCTTGTAGTACTCCTGGTACTCGATCTCAGAACCACCTGGACGGGCCCACACAGAACAGAGAGTCGGGGAGGGAGTCACGCCTGTATGAGCGACTCAACTGGAGGATAGCACAAGTTAACACTGATGGACTAACACACCTGGAGGATAGCACAAGTTAACACTGATGGACTAACACACCTGGAGGATAGCACAAGTTATCACTGTAAACTAACAGCTTGTCCTAACAGGATTCGAGTGAGCGACTGTTTTAGCATGTAATGCTATCTTCCAACGCATCGCGCTGTGTCTCGCACAGTCAGGACATTCCAACGCATCGCGCTGTGTCTCGCACAGTCAGGACATTCCAACGCATCGCGCTGTGTCTCGCACAGTCAGGACATTCCAATTGAAAACAATGTAATAAAACAGAGTTTATCGCTAAAGTTCGCTCGGATCACATCCTGTTAGGACAAGCTGCATCAATCAGCGTACGCATGTCAGAGCTGCACTGGTGCAGGGTCTCTCCAAACAGGTCTCTGACTTCCTTTCACAGAACAACCTTCTGGATCCAAATCAGTCTGGGTTCAAAAGCGGCCACTCTACCGAACGGCTCTGCTGTCTGTAACAGAAGCCTTAAAAGAAGCCAGGGCAGTCGCTCGGTCATCAGTACTCATTCTGCTTGACTTATCGGCTGCCTTTGACACGGTTAATCACCGCATCCTTCTCTCTATACTCACTAACATGGGAATCTCCGGTTCTGCTCTCTCCTGGTTTGAATCCTACCTCACAGGACGCTCGTTTAATGTATCATGGCTTGGTCAACTATCTGCACCTCACCCTCTCACCACAGGGGTTCCCCAGGGCTCAGTGCTGGGCCACCTTATCTTTGCTATCTACACCACGTCCTTGGGACAGATTATCTGTTCGCATGGCTTCTCATACCACTGCTATGCAGACGACACACAGCTCTATCTGTCCTTTCCACCTGATGACTAGGGTTGGGTATCGTTTGGGTTTTATCCGATACCGGTGCTAAATCGATACTTTTAAAACAGTGCCGGTGCCGAAACGGTGTCTGAACCGGTACTTTGTTTTTAAAATGTTTTAAATTAAAATGGTCTTAAGCATGAATTGCTTTTTTTATTATTGATAAGACAAATTTGAACATTAAATTGAACATATTATATTAAATTTACTATCAATATCTCATTGCTCCTACGAATAATACATTTAAATGTTAAAACAGCTTGCCATGCATGCACACACAATGGTAGGCTAAAGCTCTGCTTTCTAGTTTATCCAGTGTAGGCGGTTTGCCATAAGGTATGTTAAAACCGCTTTCCATAAAACTGCCAGGTCATGGACAACGGCATGTGCAAGCAAGCTAATCTAACAGGGACTCTACAGTTAATTCAGTGTGTTCCCAAATGCTTCAAGAAATTTCATGCCTTAACCTATAACACGCAATAGTTTTGAACATGTTAGCTGAGTTTAATTAGCGATAACGTACGGAGATGAGAGTTTCTTTGACAGCTCAGTGACATCAGGTATGTAACCTACATATTTATGTTTTTGCCAGCTAACTTTTAACATGATCTTCAAATTCATTGTGATGCTATATGGGCCTCATGCACATGAAAGATTAATATCATGCCATTATTATGTTGTTTAGAACACACCGTGAAATACAGTTTTCACCTTACAACTTTGCTGATAACATTTCAAATCAATGCCAGTTAGCGCAATAGCAAGGATATTGTGTAACATATAGGCTACTGTTGATGTTGTTTCATAGCCTTTTGCTTGTGTGTAGTTAGGCCCACTGCTAGATTTTGACAAGAACTCGCAATATTGCTTTAAAGTAAAGTTTGGGGCAGCCGTGGCCCACTGGTTAGCACTCTGGACTTAACCGGAGGGTTGCCGGTTCGAGCCCCGACCAGTGGGCCGCGGCTGAAGTGCCCTTGAGCAAGGCACCTAACCCCTCACTGCTCCCCGAGCGCCGCCGTTGTAGCAGGCAGCTCACTGCGCCGGGATTAGTGTGTGCTTCACCTCACTGTGTGTTCACTGTGTGCTGTTTGTGTTTCACTAATTCACCGATGCAGATGCAGAAACCAAATTTCCCTCACGGGATCAAAAAAGTATATATCCATCCATCCAAGTAAGCTACTTGGGCTCACGCAAGCTGTCAAACACTGTCCACTCGCCTATGTGGTGCACCCCTCTGGTTTATACAGTGTTTATGTTAGCTAACTGTATATGGATGTGTTGCTATCAGAGCAAGACGTTAGAGATGGCGCATGACATGCAGTGATGCCTCGTATAAAAAAAAAAAAAAAAAACGCTATTTAAGCACCGAATGAGGCACCAGAAATCCCGCGTTGTTATTCCGATGCCGTTACTACCGTTTCGTCGGCACACCACCTCCAGCTGAACCTCTCAAAGACTGAACTGCTGATCCTCCCAGCTAAACCTACCATACATCCGCGACATCAACATCAAATTTGACTCCCCGTCTGTTTCACCTACCAATCTAGGAGTTGTTCACCGACAACCAACTAAACTTCTCAGATCATGTTGCCTCAGTCACCCGGTCATGCCGTTTAAGACTTTCGACAACATACGGAAAATCAGGACTTACTTGACTCAAGATGCTACCCAACTTCTGGTTCAGGCAATAGTCATCTCACGACTCGACTACTGCAGCGCCCTCCTGACAGGTCTCCCAGCCTGCGCGAGTGAAACCCCTTCAGATGATCCAGAACGCAGGGCGGCGTCTGGTCTACAACCAACCCAAAAGGGCACATGTTACCCGCTGCACATCCAGCTACACTGGCTACCTATGGCGGCCCGCGCATCAAGTTCAAGGCTCTAACCCTTGCCTACAAAGTAGTCTCCGGTTCTGCTCCCGCCTGCTTGAATGCCCTCATACAGACATCGCTACCTCCAGACCGCTCGCTCACTCAGGCTTAACGGCGCCTAGCTCTACCACCCGATGCGCTCAGGCCAATCCAAACTTTTTCTCATCTGTTGTTCCTCGTTGGTGGAACACACTGCCAGTTCCTACAAGGGCAGGAAATCCCTCTCCATTTTCAAAAACACCTGAAGACCCAGCTCTTTAGAGAACATCTCCTCTCATAGCACCACTTACAACAAGTCTTGCCGATCCTAGCACTCACCAGCCGTCTTGAACTGACACGTAACTGTTAAAAACAGCACTCACTGATGCACTTATTCTTACTGTACTCTACCGTTTTTTAAATTGTCCTAAAATTGTTGAGAATTGCTTTAAAACTTAAACTTTTAACCATGTTGTTAGTCGCTTTGGCTAAAATGCGTCAGCCAAATGTAATGTAATGTAAATGTAATGTAAGCTACAGTATGCTGGCGTTTCAGTAAAGCCTGCTGTGTTGCAGTAAAGCCTGCTGCGTTTCAGGGGCCGCCTTGCGTGTACACGACGCCGGCAGTTTAGGAGACTGTAACCAACTGTAACCGTTTTTGAAACCGGCTTCCGAAGTGGGAATTTTTGAAACCGCCGGCTAACTTTCACCGTGTAGACGCCTGTAGGTGCGAAGCCGGCAATTTTATGACAACACAGCCCCACATCTCAACTAAGCCATGACACAGTTTTTTCTTGCCAGTGTCGTTAAAGGTGTGAAAGCGGTAAGAGAAAATTCACCTGGCGGTTTCGTGTAGACGTATCCTCAGTAAAGCCTGCTGTGTTGCAGACGTTTCAGGAAAGCCTGCCGTGTTGCAGTAAAGCCTGCCGTGTTGCAGTAAAGCCTGCTGTGTTGCAGTAAAGCCTGCCGTGTTGCAGTAAAGCCTGCTGTGTTGCAGTGTTGCAGTAAAAGCCTGGCGTGTTGCAGTAAAGCCTGCTGTGTTGCAGTAAAGCCTGCTGTGTTGCAGACGTTTCAGTAAAGCCTGCCGTGTTGCAGTAAAGCCTGCCGTGTTGCAGTAAAGCCTGGCGTGTTGCAGTAAAGCCTGGCGTGTTGCAGTAAAGCCTGGCGTGTTGCGAGTAAAGCTTGCTGTGTTGCAGACGCTTTCAGTAAAGCCTGCCGTGTTGCAGTAAAGCCTGCCGTGTTGCAGTAAAGCTTGCTGTGTTGCAGTAAAGCCTGCTGTGTTGCAGACGGTTCAGTAAAGCCTGCCGTGTTGCAGTAAAGCCTGCTGTGTTGCAGTAAAGCCTGCAGTGTTGCAGTAAAGCCTGCTGTGTTGCAGTAAAGCCTGCCGTGTTGCAGTAAAGCCTGCCATGTTGCAGTAAAGCCTGCTGTGTTGCAGTAAAGCCTGCTGTGTTGCAGACGTTTCAGTAAAGCCTGCCGTGTTGCAGTAAAGCCTGCTGTGTTGCAGTAAAGCCTGCTGTGTTGCAGTAAAGCCTGCAGTGTTGCAGTAAAGCCTGCTGTGTTGCAGTAAAGCCTGCCGTGTTGCAGTAAAGCCTGCCGTGTTGCAGTAAAGCCTGCTGTGTTGCAGTAAAGCCTGCCGTGTTGCAGTAAAGCCTGCTGTGTTGCAGACGTTTCAGTAAAGCCTGCCGTGTTGCAGTAAAGCCTGCTGTGTTGCAGTAAAGCCTGCAGTGTTGCAGACGTTTCAGTAAAGCCTGCTGTGTTGCAGTAAAGCCTGCCGTGTTGCAGTAAAGCCTGCTGTGTTGCAGTAAAGCCTGCTGTGTTGCAGACGTTTCAGTAAAGCCTGCTGTGTTGCAGACGTGTTCAAGCCCTTGGCATGTTTTGCCAGTGGTTGCCGTGGGATATGACTGGTCGACGGTGTCTCACCTGCGACGAAGTCGCCGAAGCCAATGGTGGTGAGGGTGATGACCACGAAGTAGATGGACTCGAGAGTGCTCCAGCCCTCGATGTACTGGAAGATGACCGCTGGGAGCGCGACGAAGAGGACGCAGCCGAAGAGGATGAAGATCACTGTGGAGATGACGCGGATCTTCGTCTGACTGACGTTCCACTTCTGGGGGGAGGGGAGAACACACATGTGATGAATACTTCGTCTGACTGACGTTCCACTTCTGGGGGGAGGGGAGAACACACATGTGATGAATACTTTGTCTGACTGACGTTCCACTTCATGTGATGAATATTTAATCAAAAGGCTGCAAGGGGAGAACACAACACAAAGGCCTCCAACAGGCAGCTACAGTGTTCAAACGCACACACACACACACACACACCACACACACACACACACACACACACACACCAGCACACACACACACACACACCAGCACACACACACACACACCAGCACACACACCAGCACACACACACACACACAACAGACACACACACACACACCAGCACACACACACACACACACCAGCACACACACACCAGCACACACACACACACACACACACCAGAACACACACACACACCAGCACACACACACACACATACAACAGAACACACAGACACACACACACACACACACACACACACACACACACACACACCAGCCCAGCTCCAACAGGCAGCTCCAGTGTTCAAATGCAAAGCACACACACACACACAAACACAGAGTGTGAAGCTGAACAAAACTACTTCAAACACACAACAGAAACACACACTGTCAGTAAAAACACACCGGCTGATTTGGTATGTGTGTGATAGAGAGAGAGTGTGTGTGTGTGTGTGTGTGTGTGTGCGCGCGCGCTGGTGTGTGTGTGTGTGTGTGTGATAGAGTGTGTGTGTGTGTGTATCTCCGCATATTTCCTGTTGAAGAGATCGATGTGTCTTTGAGAATATATATTTTGAAGTTTATGTATCTTTGTACAGTGCATGCTGTGTGTACACCTGTTATATGTGTATGGATGTGTGTGTGTGTACCTTTTATGTGTGTGTGTGTGTGTGTGTGTGTGTATCTTAAATGTGTGTGTGTGTGTGTGTACCTTATATGTGTGTGTGTGTTTACTTTATATGTGTGTGAGTGTGTGTGTGTGTGTGTACCTTATATGTTTGTGTGTGTATACCTTATGTGTGTGTGTGTGTCCTTATATATGTGTGTGTGTGTGTACCTTATATGTTTGTGTGTGTATACCTTATGTGTGTGTGTGTGTGTGTGTGTGTGTACCTTATATGTTTGTGTGTGTATACCTTATGTGTGTGTGTGTACCTTATATGTGTGTGTGTACCTTATATATGTATGTGTGTACCTTATATGTTTGTGTGTGTGTACCTTATATGTTTGTGTGTGTGTACCTTATATGTGTGTGTGTACCTTATGTGTGTGTGTGTGTACATTATGTGTGTGTGTGTGTGTGTGTACCTTATATGTGTGTGTGTGTGTGTGTGTGTGTGTGTGTGTGTGTGTGTGTGTGTACCTTATATGTGTGTGTGGGTGTGCCTTGTATATGTGTGTGTATACCTTATATGTGTGTGTGTACCTTATTTATGTGTGTGTGTGTGTGTACCTTATATGTGTGCAGGGGCGCCTTAATACCACCTGAGGCCCCTGGGCTATATGTTTTTTAAGGCCCCCCACCGCAAATATTAATTATGATTAAATGATAATCTCGGCTCAACATCTGACTGACACATAGCTGCATGTTATTTGGTTAATAACATGCAGTGTAGCCTATCATTATTCAGCCTATGTAAAAAACTTTACATAAACAGAAGAGAAAGCCCTCAATCACGCCCGGCCACCCATGACATATCGCTTTATCAAAAAGGCTAGCCTATTGCACTAAAACAAGCGTTGAACTTTTTACAACACTGGCTGTAGGCTAGGTGAAAGATGGGTACACATATGGACGTTTAAAAAGCTTTTCAAAAGTGCATGTG
>NC_063196.1:35190110-35220110 GCF_017589495.1 Alosa alosa | reverse complement strand
ATCAAAACAATCTTACACACACACACACACATATACATGCGCACACACACACACACACACACACACACACACCATCAAAACAATCTTACACACACCACACACACACATATACATGCGCCCACACACACACACCATCAAAACAATCTTACACACACACACACACACACATATACATGCGCACACACACACACACACAAACACACACACACCATCAAAACAATCTTACACACACACACACACATATACATGCACACACACACACACACACACACATCAAAACAATCTTACACACGCCCACACACACACATATACATGCACACACACACACACCATCAAAACAATCTTACACACACACACACACACACACACACACACACACACACACACACATATACATGCGCCCACACACACACACAAACACACACACACACATACATGGCCCCCCCACACACACGAAACACACACACTCAGCAGGAAGAGCAATAACCTTTGTCTACATGGCTTTTTAGTTATTGAATTTTATCTGTTTCCAGGGAAAGCAATTAGGCTGTTTAAATAGCTTTGCTCTGCTTTTAAATGTGCACACACATACAGACACACACTCACACACACATACAGACACACACTCACACACACACACAGCGGCTGTGTCTCAGATGCTAGGAAAGACAGAGGCGGTGTGAGTTCTTATGAGGTGTGTGTGTGTGTACGTCTATTAGCATGAGCTTTGTGTGTGTGTGTGCTTGTACGTGTGAGTGTGTGTGTATGTGTATTACCATGAGGTGTGTGTGTGCGTATGTTATCATAAAGTGTGTGTGTGTGTGCATGTACGTGTGAGTGTGTATTATTATCATGAGGTGTGTATATAGGTGTGCATGTGCATGTGAGTGTGTGTCTATGTGTATTACCATGAGGTGTGTGTATGTCTGTGTGTGTACGTCTACTAGTATAAGCTTTGTGTGTGTGTGTGCATGTACGTGTGAGTGTGTGTGTGTGTGTATTATCATGAGGTATGTGTGTGTGTGCATGTGCGTGTGAGTGTGGGTGTGTATTATCATGAGGTGTGTGTGCGTTTGTGTATTACCATGAGGTGTGTGTACGTCTCTGTGTGTACATTTACTAGCATGAGGTGTGTGCATGCACGTGTGTGTGTGTGTGTACGTGTATTTGCCATTATAATCAGTTACATTTCCAACCCATTATATTCAGTCGGCAGGTCAGTTGCAGTTGGCATGCACGTGTGTGTGTGTGTGTGTGTGTGCATGTATTAGCCATTATATTCAGTTACATTTCAAACCCATTATATTCAGTTGGCAGTGCAGGTGTGTATATCTATGTGTGTGCACACACGTGTGTGTACAGTATGTGTGTGTGTGTGTGTGTATTACCCATTATAGTTGGCAGGTCAGAATATCCTCAACCTCATTACTGGCTGTGTGTGTGTGTGTGTGTGTATTCAGTTGGCAGGTCAGGTGCTTTTATCCACAAAAACCTTACAAATGAGGTGAAACAATCTTTAATAAATTAGGAGACCTATTTACAATGAGATGTGTCTGTGTGTTTGTGTGTGTGTGTGTTGGATGCCGCTGTGACTTCGAAGTCGAATTTGCTGTTTCTGATTCTGTTGACATGGAAACCATTAAAAAGGAAGAGTGCTACCTACTCATGTGGGCATAGAGATGGATCTGAGTCTCTTCAGCGCGTCATTGTCACTATGATAGACTGAGACGCTGATGCCCACTGATGCCCGCTCCTGTCACTATGATAGACTGAGACGCTGATGCCCACTGATGCCCGCTCCTGTCACTATGATAGACTGAGATGCTGATGCCCACTGATGCCCGCTCCTGTCACTATGATAGACTGAGGCGCTGATGCCCACTGATGCCCGCTCCTGTCACTATGATAGACTGAGACGCTGATGCCCACTGATACCCGCTCCTGTCAGAGCCGAGTTTTCCATTAAATGATCCTCTAGCATCTTTGTTGTGCCCTCTGGCAGGTCTGAGATGAAGCAGTTAAAACAAACAAACAAACAAGCAAACAAACAAACTGCAGCTGAATATGCAAACAAATGGATTAATAGGAAGAATATTTCACACACTGATGACGAGTTACAGACGAGCCGTGATGATGAGTTACAGACACCCTGGTGATGCACACACACACACACACACACACTCACCACGATCATCTTCTCCACCCTGGTGATCCACACACACACACTCACCACGATCATCTTCTCCACCCTGGTGATGCACACACACACACACACACACACTCACCACGATCATCTTCTCCACCCTGGTGATGCACTTGCCGAAGATGGTGCCCAGCTGGTCCCCAACGCCAGCGAGCAGGAAGCCGAAGAGCGGAATGCCCAGCAGAGCGTAGATGATGCAGAAGATCCGCCCGCCCTCCGTGTGTGGGGAGATGTTCCCAAACCCTGCAGATACACACACACACACACACACACACACTCGCCCTCAGTGTTCCCAAACCCTGCAGATACACACATTTTAATTCTTTATTTAAATCCACAAATCATATTATAGACAGGATTCAAATATTTGAAGAGATAAGATAGGGCTTTGTCACGCAATGATATTCAGGGGTTCAAAAAACATCTCCTGCGCCATACTGCAAGGCTGCCTATAACTGCAGATATGGAGCAAAACTTTGCTAACTTTGCTTTGCTTTTTTGCTGGAGAGCCCTGCCAGCCTTAACCCACTGGAAACAAGTTAGTGGACATGCCCCAAGCTGCCAAATGATCAACACCACTAGCTTGCACTGATAGCCTAGGTCACATAGTTTTGTCCGTATGGGTTGGTACTTCATGATTTTGTCATTAAAAGCCATATCCATGTAGAGATCGTATACACATCCTATTTCAAGTACAAGTACTTCCCTTCTGTCTCGGTCTAAAAACACAACATCAGGGGTGTTAGGGATGTTACAAAACACATCAGTGGAGCTGTTAAACCATTCTGGCATAATACGTAAATGCTTGTACATGGTCACATTATCTGGAAGTACATCCTTAACAGTGTTAGCAATAAGGTTAACAATCCGGTCGTGGTGTGCAGTATAAAGTCCTTTGTACATAGTACAGCCATTGACAATATGGGCAACTGATTCGAGGTGATGGTCAGAGTCTGAGTGCATTATACAGTGTGGATGGTGGATTGCAGGGTACCATAATGCAAAGTTGTATTTGGTGGGTAGCACCTGCAGTCTGGCTTTGACAGTGAAACAGAGGATGTCCTCCCCAACAGCGGCATTTGTGAACATGGAGTGTGAAACAGAGTGGTCGGCAAAGTGTAGGCATGCCAACTTTCCCTGCATTCTGAGTCCAGTCCAGTGTTGTTTGGTGTCTGTTTGTTTTATGTTAAGAAGGAATCTCCTTGCTGTTGTATTCGGTAGTGTGCGTTGTGCCTCGTTTTGATATACAGTAGCCTCTGCTGTTACAGATGAGTCTGTGACAACTGCATCAGATGCTTGTGGTGCTGTGTGTGAGTTGTGTTGTGTCCATTCCAGTTTGACGGACATTCTGTTGCACAGATCATTTAGGTCCGGCCAGTCTGATTGGACTCCAAAGCCTGCAGCTTGTGTGTCCAGTTTCACGCTGCTTTTCCTCCTAAAGCCTAGGAAGCTGTCCTGGCCTGGTTTGGCCAGAGGGACCTTCCTCTTCCTGAGGTCCAGCAGGAGGGAAGCTCTGGCTAGCTCTCTGACAGTGGCATCGTCATTGTTGAGCATGCAGATGATGTGTGTCAGCCTGGTGGCAGTGTATACCCATTCCACGTTTGGGACACCCAGCCCCCCCTCTTTGCGTGAGAGGAAGATGAGGTCCCGGGTAGAGTGAGAGTTCAGACCCAGCCATTTTCTGACGGCCTGGACGGTTTTATTGTTCATGTCGCGTAGAGACATTTTAAGGGATGTGGACGTTTGCAAAGAGGTGTTGTAATTTGCCAGGGCCACCTCTCTGATAGCGTCCCAGTTTCATGACTACAGGGAGTCGGTTAGGTCGATCCTGTTCTTATAGGCATGGCATAGCTCCTGTACCTGCTCCCCCACTCACCTGCAATGTTGATGTTATGGCCAAGATAGGTGTATGACTCATGGCATGGGTAGACTCTGGATGGGCTGCCCCATGATGGTGAAGGAGGGGGGTTTGTCCGATTTAGCTTTATACCAGCGGTTGCCACCGCTGCGTCGCTCATATAGTGCTGCGCACTTTGTGTGTTTTACCTCCAGTTTTGACCAGTGAAGAACTGGAGGAAATCTCTACGTCGTCTGCATACCCCTGAACAGGGTTTGGGGATCTAGTATGAGGTGGTGCACACTGACAGAGCCACTTGAGCCACTGGTTAATGGCAAGGATGAAGTTCACTGCACTCCAGGGGCAGCCTGTTTTAATCCCAACCTGGAGAGGAATGGGCTGAGTTGGTGTCCACAGATCACCTGCAGAAAGGATCCCCTATATACATCCGTTATGATGTCTACAAAGGGCTGGGGTAGATGGATCTCCTCCAGTGCACTCAGCATCATTTTGTGTGATAGTGTTCCAAAGGCATCTCTAAAATCCAGGAATACAGTATAAAGTTTACATGATTCGTGTTTAAAATCATCCACTCCAGTTTTAAGGCAGAACACATGCTCGTTCATACCCTGTCTGTCTATATAGGCTTTTTGTTTGGGTGAGAGGATGCCTGTGTCTACAAGCCATGGGAGGATGCGGGCAAGCAGACATTTCATAAATATTTTGTAAATGGTGGGAAGGAGAGAAATGTCCCTCCATGTGGATCCTGGCACCTTAGCATTAATCAGGCAGGTGTTAAATAAATACGTTAGTATTTGGGTGGACTGGGGTTTTTCTGGCTTTTGTGGAGTGCTCGTATGTCACCCCATGTTATCCTGGCTCTGTTTTTGGCAGGAAATACCTTTATCTACTTCTTCAAAAGTGAAATTAGCAGTAGATGGGTAATAATCTGGGGTGACTGTATCTATGCTTGTGGACCAAGGGGGCGTGGTCAGCGTTTGAGTCGGGCCTGGTTGGCATATAGTACTTATAAACGACAGTGGTGTCATTGACAGCAGGCGGGGGGAGGGAAACATGCTATTATTTAGAATTATGCCAATGGCTTTAGACCTACGGTGCTGCCATAGGTATGACAGTTTGTCTCTGCTTACTGTCTTTTGGGGTTTGTGCCGTTCGTCTGCTGTCCTTCTGCTAAGGGATAGTTGAATGACGTCTCTCACAAAGATCAGCTGTTTCTCTATCCAGGAAGTGAGGGAAGCCGGTGTAGGCTCCATTAGATGTTTATAACTCAAGGGAAATCCTTTAAGAATTGCGGTCAATGCATTTGTGAGTTGTAATCCAAACTCTTTCCCGTTGTTGTTTCGTGCGTGGAATATTCCGTTTCGGAAGAAAACTCCGGTTAGGATGGATACCACCTTACTCCACTTCGCTGGATCTCCGGAGCAGGAAAAGTAAGTTCTTTCTTGGAGTAGCTTAAGTATCCAATGATTTCCTGAATAGTAGTTGTCAAAATCCACAGGTGAGTTCACGTCCGATGATGCTGGGCGTACGGGTCAGCGGGTTTTCGCCAGTTGTTTGTAGATGCGCTACTGGCCAGGGCTTGCTTTAAAAGGAACAATCCACCCAATGTCAGTAGTAATATATGTTCTATGTTCTTAACTTTAGCTGTCGAGTTGAGTCCATACCTCTCCGCGGTGGGTACACGTCCACTCAAAACGCTCTGGTGTGCCGGGCTGGACTGTATTATTTGCTATGCTGGCGGGCTTTGGCCGTACCAGTCAGAAACTAATCAAAACATCCACGTTTTCCCGACTTAAATACAGTTGTACTCCAGTAGTTGATACCAAATGTCTACAGCCAAGCAACATGAAACGCATGCATTTTCCAAGCGAATAAACAGAAGAACTACAATGTGTGGCTTAATAGCACTTGGGAGTGCCGACTTTGACCTAGTAGCATTAGTAGTATAACTATGTATTGTTAACACCCTAATTGTAGATCCTATCCACCACAGAGTTTAGAATCCATGCTGGATCGACCCTCAGTGCCTCCCTCTGAGCCAGAGAGGCACACACACTAGAGATGCTTTGATGGGCTATTATCAACCATAACTGCATAGCATAACAACATCCACATGCAATATTACAACAACAACGTCTACTATGACCTATTCATACAGCCCTATACAGGCTAAAGTTACCTTGTTTTGTTCTTGACGTCTTTGTGAAAATTGTAAATAGCCTGGTGGCAGCTAATGGGATACTGTGCATAGTTGGGAAGGTATGGTGGGCCAATTTGGTGTGAATACACATTACACACACACACAGGGAAATTTTCTCTCGTTGTTGAGCCTGATTGTACGCACAGTGCGTACGGACGTACACCTGCAGGCGCGCCTGCACACACACACACACACACACACACACACACAGGGCCGCATCAGAGTCATATCAGGGCCACATTAGGGCCATATCAGGGCCGGATAAGAGCCATATCAGGGCAGCATTAGGGCCGCATCAGAGCCATATCAGGGCCACATCAGAGCCATATCAGGGCCACATTAGGGCCATATCAGGGCCACATCAGAGCCATATCAGGGCAGCATCAGAGCCCATCTGTGATGTGTCTCAGTACCAAATCTCTCAGACCCCCCCCCCACTGGCTTTGTGCTTTAGTACCAGAAAATACCACACAGACACACACACACACACATTGGAACATCAACAACACTGCAGACAAACACACACACACTAAGAATAACACCCCACATACACACGTACACAGACTGAGAACAAAGAACGACTAGAAAAGCCTCGATTCCCAGATGGCCCTCGTCAAAATCCACCCAAGTGGAGGGAAACTCACTACACAGCTCAAACCACTGCAGAGTTCTTTTATGTTGTCTGTGTATGCAGACAAGGACAAAGAAAATGAAGGCGAAACCACACACCTCAGCAAACACACACACACACAGATACACACTGTACTAGCGGTTTCCCAGCTGCTGTGAAATGTGGGTGTTTTCATAAATAATGAAGATACTGCAGCAGCAATATTCACTACAATAGTCCAGCACTGAGCTCACCTCACACACACACACCGTCCACACACACACACCATATGCACACACACACACCATACGCACGCACACACACACACACCATACACACACACACACACTATAATAGTCCAGCACTGAGCTCACCTCACACACACACACGGCACACACACACTACAATGGTCAGCACTGGGCTCACCTCATCTGCTCTCTGTGCACACACACACACCTCATCTGCTCTCTACTGCACACACACACTACAATAGTCCAGCACTGAGCTCACCTCATCTGCTCTCTAGTACACACACACACACACACTGTACACACACACACACACACACACACACACACACACACACACGTACACACACACACACCGTACACACACACACACACTACAATAGTCCAGCACTGAGCTCACCTCATCTGCTCTCTACTGCACACACACACCACTACACACACACCGTACACACACACACACACCATACTCACACACACACTACAATAGTCCAGCACTGAGCTCCTCATCTGCTCTCCTATTACACACACACACACACACACACACTACAATGGTCCAGCACTGGGCTCACCTCATCTGCCTCTATTACACACACACACTACAATGGTCAGCACTGGGCTCACCTCATCTGCCTCTATTACACACACACACCGTGCACACACACACACTATAATAGTCCAGCACTGAGCTCACCTCACACACACACACGCACACTACAATAGTCCAGCACTGAGCTCACCTCATCTGCTCTCTATTACACACACACACTACAATGGTCAGCACTGGGCTCACCTCATCTGCTCTCCTATTACACACACACACACCTCATCTGCTCTCCTATTACACACACACACACCTCATCTGCTCTCTACTGCACACACACACACTACAATAGTCCAACACTGAGCTCACCTCATCTGCTCTCTACACACACACACACCATACGCACACACACACACACCGTACACACACACACACACTACAATAGTCCAGCACTGAGCTCACCTCATCTGCTCTCTATTACACACACACACACCTCATCTGCTCTCTATTACACACACACACACAACAATAGTCCAGCACTGAGCTCACCTCATCTGCTCTCTACTGCACACACACACACTGTACACACACATACATCGTACACACACACACACACACACTACAATAGTCCAGCACTGAGCTCACCTCATCTGCTCTCTATTACACACACACACACACACACACACCTCATCTGCTCTCTACACACACACACACACACACACACACCATACGCACACACACACACTACAATAGTCCAGCACTGAGCTGACCTCATCTGCTCTCTATTACACACACACACACACACACACACACACACACACCATACGCACACACACACACTACAATAGTCCAGCACTGAGCTCACCTCATCTGCTCTCTATTACACACACACACACTAAATAGTCCAGCACTGAGCTCACCTCATCTGCTCTCTACTGCACACACACACACACACCATACGCACACACACACACTACAATAGTCCAGCACTGAGCTGACCTCATCTGCTCTCTATGCACACACACACACACCATACGCACACACACACACACTACAATAGTCCAGCACTGAGCTCACCTCATCTGCTCTCTATTACACACCTCATCTGCTCTCTACTGCACACACACACTACAATAGTCCAGCACTGAGCTCACCTCACCTGCTCTCTATTACACACACACCGTACACACACACACACACACCATACGCACACACACACAACAATAGTCCAGCACTAAGCTCACCTCATCTGCTCTCTATGACACACACACACACACACCTCATCTGCTCTCTATTACACACACACACACCGTACACACAACACACCGTACACACACACACTACAATAGTCCAGCACTGAGCTTACCTCATCTGCTCTCTACTGCACACACACACACACACCGTACACACACACACACCATACGCACACACACACACACACTACAATAGTCCAGCACTGAGCTCACCTCATCTGCTCTCTACTGCACACACACTGTACACACACACACCGTACACACACACACACACATACATTACTCCTTTTCTCTCCCCTTATCTCACTAACTCTCTCTCTCTCTCTCTCTCTCTCTCTCTCTCTCTCTCTCTCTCTCTCTCTCTCTCTCTCTCTCTCTCTCTGACACAGGCACATTGCTTCATTACTCCCTTTTCTCTCCCCTTATCTCACTAACTCTCTCTCTCTCTCTCTCTCTCTCTCTCTCTCTCTCTCTCTCTCTCTCTCTCTCTCTCTCTCTCTCTCTCTCTCTCTCTCTCTCTCTCTCTCTCTCTCTCTCTCTCTCTCTCTGACACAGGCACATTGCTTCATTACTCCCTTTTCTCTCCCCCTTATCTCACTAACTCTCTCTCTCTCTCTCTCTCTCTCTCTCTCTCTCTCTCTCTCTCTCTCTCTCTCTCTCTCTCTCTCTCTCTCTCTCTCTCTCTCTCTCTCTCTTGTTCTCTCAATTCTCTAACATACTGACACGTTCACTGCATCCATGCAGGCACAGCATTACATACCACGTTTTATTCCCCTAGACATTCGTTGCTTATAATTTTGCTCTATTTTCAATAAATTATCTTTTTGATTAAACATTTGTCGTCGTCTCCCTTTATGTTGTGGTCTGTGAACGAGCTGGCCGTAACACACACACACACACACTACAATAGTCCAGCACTGAGCTCACCTCATCTGCTCTCTATTACACACACACACACACACACACACACACCATACGCACACACACACACACACCGCACACACACACACTACAATAGTCCAGCACTGAGCTGACCTCATCTGCTCTCTATACACACACACACACACACACACACACACACACACCATACGCACACACACACACACTACAATAGTCCAGCACTGAGCTCACCTCATCTGCTCTCTATTACACACACACACACTACAATAGTCCAGCACTGAGCTCACCTCATCTGCTCTCTACTGCACACACACACACACACCTCATCTGCTCTCTATTACACACACACACACTATAATAGTCCAGCACTGGGCTCACCTCATCTGCCTCTATTACACACACACACACTGTACACACACATACATCGTACACACACACACACTACAATGGTCAGCACTGGGCTCACCTCATCTGCTCTCTATTACACACCTCATCTGCTCTCTGCACACACACACACACTACAATGGTCAGCACTGGGCTCACCTCACCTGCTCTCTATTACTGCACACACACACACACTCTGCATAATACACATACCTCATACGCATACACATAGTTACTACTACAATAGTCCAGTACTGAGTTTCGCCTCATCTAAGTTTCTACTGCATACACACACATTAATTGTACACACATTACATACCCTGCATAATAATACACACACATTATTACATATCACACACACACACACACACATATCATTACTGGCACACACAAACACACTGTAATAATAATAATATACATCGTACATACACACACACCAATACAGTACCTACAATAGTCCAGCAATGAGTCTTCACTTCATTCGCTTCTTACTGCAATAACTGTACATTACTGTATAATAACAACACACACTAAATAGTCCAGTACTGAGCTTCACTGCATCTGTTTCTACTGCACACACACACCGCATAATAATAATAATGCCACATACTCACACACACACACAAACACACTTGTACTTCACACATACATCGTATTACACAATAGTTAATAATACCCATAATGACACAATAATAATTACAATAGTCCAGCACTGAGTTCCACTCTCATCTGCGTTTCTTTTTCATACTACTACATCGTACAACACAATACACACACATATTACACATTACTACACTACAATAGTCCAAAGCACTGAGTTTACCTTATCGTTTTCTACTGCAATACACACACACACACCGCATAATAATACACAATACATACATACATACCACACACACACACATACTACATTACACACACACACTGCAATACACACATACATCGCATACACACACAATAATACACTACAATAGTCCAGCACTGAGCTGACCTCATCTGCTCTTCTATTACACACATAATGTACAATAATAATACACACTGTACAGTCCAGCACACGAGTTTCACATCTGTTTCTACTGCATACATACTCACACACACCGCATAATAATACACACACATACTCACACACACACACACACACAATACATAATAATAATAACAATTATTATATAAATATTACACTCACACAATACAAATACATCGTACACACATACCATAATGCACACACACTATACTACAATAGTCCAGTACTAGTCTTCTCACCTCATCTGCTTCTTGCCATATCACACACCATACGCATCACACACAATACACTACAATAGTCCCAGCACTGAGCTCACCTCACCAGCTCTCTGATTACAATATTACCGCGTATTACACAACACACGTACACACGTTAACGATTCCACTAACGATTCCGAACATCCATTCCCACGTCACAGTATGTGAAATTTAGAAATTTTGATGTGGTTGATGTGGTGCTGCTGTGGTTGATGTGGTGTTGATGTGGTTGATGTGATCTTGCTGTGGTTGATGTGGTGCTGCTGTGGTTGATGTGGTGCTGCTATGGTTGATGTGGTGTTGATGTGGTGCTGCTGTGGTTGATGTGGTGCTGCTGTGGTTGATGTGGTGTTGATGTGGTGCTGCTGTGGTTGATGTGGTGTTGATGTGGTTGATGTGGTGCTGCTGTGGAGCTCCTGTGGTTGATGTGGTGCTGCTGTGGTTGATGTGGTTGACGTGGCGCTCCTTGATGGTGCAGCTGTGGCCCAGATGCTGAACCCTAGTACAGATCCTTCCAGGACTACGCAGACAATGTTTGTGCCATATGCAAAATCACAGCTTAAAAATGCAAATCGACTTGATATTATCTGGGATGTCTACTTGCCTGATAGTCTAAAAGGCACAACAAGAGAGAAGAGAGGGAAGGGAATTAAATGACATGTGTTACTCTTCTCTCCTGCACACTGGGACTTAGCCAGTATTGCTCCATGAACTCATGAAGAAGCAGACACACACGTTTCAGATGCCGTTAAGAAGGGGTTACAGGAAGTGATTATTTGCACCGTTGACACAGATGTTGTCCTGGCTGTAGCCATGTTTAGAAAGATCAAACCAGAGGAAATGTGGACTGCTTTTGGTACAGGTGCAAACCAGAGCAAATGTGGACTGCTTTTGGAACAGGTGCCAAAAGTACCTTAGGCTACCTTAGGTTACTTTGATCTTGCATAATTTTATTCAGCTTTGGTGTAGGTAACGTAAGGTAAAGTAATAATAATAATAATAACAATAATCTCTAACTAAACTAACACGCCAAGCATATTTCTGTATTAAGGCCATTGTAGCTTGCTAGTTGTAACAGTAGCGTAACAGTCGCTTTACTCCCCGTGACGCTCCATTATAATGGGCTCTGCTCTGCTCTGCTCCTGCCTTTCCAGTTTCAAACTCAGAACTGCCTGACCTGTTCTGAAATATCAGCCTTAACCCACTCGACTGTCAGACAAGCTATCTGCCCGGTAGGCCTATTAGGTAGGACTGTACAGTCCTCAGTACACAGTACAGTGCAGTACACTCCTCAGTCCTACTTTCGAAGCAGATGGCGTTGTCTGACAGTCGGGGTTAATGCACGTATTTCCAGAACAGGTCTGCAACTTTCAGGCATTTTCTGAGTTCTAATCTAGGCATAAGTTATATATTTGATATGATTTTAATATCTCACCACAAAAACCAGAAATGTGTCATAAATCACAGTGCATTGAATGAATGGTCTGAAGGTTAATAGATATCATGATTATGATGTTATCCAGACACCCAATGGGCCTGCCTGACATAGCGCCACCACCTGGCCAAGCAGGAAATGTGCCAGAAATGGACAATGCCTTAACTGATTGATCTGAAACTTTACAAAATATTGGATATCATTATTGTGATGATATTCACATGTGTAATTCACATGCCTAGCATAGCGCCACCATCTGGCCAAGCAGGAAATGTGCCAAAAATGCTTTGACTGATTTATCTGAAATTTTACACAAAATTAGATATCATGATGATGAAATTCAAATGTCTTATTAACATGCCTGACATAGCGCCACCAATTGGCAAGAGAAGGAATGTGTTTTTTCCACGTCTGTTGGATATCACCATCAGATGCATCAGATTAATCAGATTAGCACACACATCAAATATGTACATTTCAGAAGCACACCACGTCGGTGCTTTGTTGGGTTCCGAAATGTCACGGGTTGCGGCCCGCAGGTGCTCGGGCCCGCCATTGCCGCTTGCGGCTATATTTATTATTATTATTACTTTACCTTACGTTACCTACACCAAAGCTGAATAAAATTATGCAAGATCATAATTAGCCTATGGCTCTGATGGTCTGCGATTTTTGTTTTTAGATCATTTCAAACAAATCATTAGTCTAACGTGACGGCATCACCTTTGATGGACATTTATTTCCTTTCGTCTATATTTGACGATGAGGGATTAACATGAATGTCTATCTGACCCCACGACCGGAAAACAACTAAAGGCGCACCTTTCTCGTTGGAATTTGACGGCAAGGACCCTTGACCATGCGTCAGACCTTTGACGAGTAGGGAGTGAGACTGTGTTACATATGGTAGATGGTTCACACAGAAATTCTTCTTACACTTCCTTCGCCTTCAAAGTCATCAAAGTTAAATATTTATTTATGTATTATTATTAATATCATCCTCACAAGTGATATCAAGTCGTGTTAATGTTGAAACTACCAGACATGATTATCTTCAAACACAGTAAAACAAAACAAAAAAGTTATAGCCTAGATCTTCTTTCCACTTTTTCGACCTATACGGTCAATCCATCGAAAACCTCTGAAATGATTATCGTTAGTGCTGTTTTACATTAGGTTTACTTGCCTCTATGCAATGCTTTACCTTAACATATAGTAAATAGTATTGTAGGCTACATAGCTTTGTTCATGAATTTCTGTGCTGGCTGGACTGAGCTTCTTATCCAAACAATAAGGTTATCTCCCTACGGTGCGTTAGCTTCCCTACAACCGGACATGCTAAACATTCTTCTTACGGAAACCCAACGTTACGTACGAGGTAGTCGAGTCTGTTTGCTTTGGTCAACTGAGTCAGAACTCACTTTAGATTGGGGAGCTGCAGAACAACTAACAAACTAAGAAAGAAAATAAGAAAAATGTAATAAATCTAATCTAAATGATAAACTATACGTTTAAGTTTATATGGGGGTTTTGACATCTATAAGCTTACCATTAATAAACATGTATGCTGTGCATGAATTACACAGTGCATACAATATATTTTGAGTGTCTTATGCACTATTTGTAAGTAAACTGTTATCTGATGGCTTCTGAATATATAACTTAACAATTAGTAATACATTGAAAACGGTTTATTAATATGTTTTTAAATGACTTATAAACTACTTATAATTTACTAATATTGTCTAATGATAGTAAATAGCTAACTAACCATTTAATAAAACCTTTTATTACACGGCTCTTCATAATGCTGCAGAATGCTCCATTCACTTGAATGGGCCTTCCCAACATTCGGCGGTCTGCTAATTCTGAATAACAGACCGTTGTAACAGTATAAAGTATAACAGACCGCTGTCAAGGAAAATGGGCTTTGTGCTTCTATTTCACGTCTTTCATATTACTGCGCAAGTAGTCCGGCCACTTATCACTTTAGAATACTCCGTTGCTAAGCTACGCAACTTGACCTGCAGATACTTTGTAACGGACAAACTTCCAATACATCCGGCGCAATGGATGAGTTTAATATTAGTTTTAATATCCTTGGAGATTACCCAGATTTCGCTTCTTGGATGAAGGCCGAGTTGTCTTCACCAGTTAAGAAAAGAAAAAGAAAAGAAAACAACACAGAGGAAGCAAAGAAGCGAAACGACACAAACATCTGGACGACAGAGACAGAGACAGAACTGAAGAGAACCGACATGAAATCAATACCAAACGGACCACGGTATGGGCCATGTCAGTTTTCAAAGACTGGTTAGTGGGGAAAAAATGTCGGTAGACTTTGCTGATTATAATGCAGAGTCTCAATCAGGTGCTGCGTTCTTTTTATCCATCGGTGCAAAATGCCAACGGAAAGACCTACTCAATTGCGAGTTACATGGCAATTAGGGCAGGGATATCTCGACATTTCACAACCCTTGATATAATGATATAATGCCACGTTCAAATCAAGCAACGATGTTTTCAAATCTGTAGTTAAAGATCTACGGAAAAAGGGCAAAGACGTCAGCCAGCATCACCCCCCCATCTCGACGAAAGACCTCCAACTGCTGCTCAGCCACCCAGATGTGCTCTCTCCCAACACAGCTCGTGGACTCGTCAGGAGGGTGTGGTTTGATGTACAGCTACATCTGGCAAGACGAGGCAGAGAGGGCAATTGGGACCTCACTCAAGACTCTTTCCTTCTAAAGAAAGACGAGAATGGCAACGAATATATCACTCTCGCATACAACGCTGCGACAAAAAATCACAAAGACCGTGAGCAAGATGCCAAAGACCGGTGCAGAGCAAATTACCGGGGCTACATCTTCGCGGAGCCTGACAACCCAAACTGCCCCGTTGCCAGCTTTAAAAAGTATCGCTCCCTTTGCCCCCCTGACGCCACATCTTTCTACCTGCACCCTCTCAAAAAGGACCAGCTGATTCTAAACCAAGAAGCTGTATGGTACTCTCGGGAACCCATGGGTCATAATTACCTTGGGCAAATGTTACCCCAAATCAGCCAGGCAGCGGGTCTCTCCCGAAAATATACAAACCATAGCCTGCGCAGCACAGCTGTCCAACTCCTGTCTCAGGCTGGTCTGGAGAGTCGCGAAATAATGTCTGTGACTGGGCACAGATGTGAGGGGAGTCTGAGGAGCTACTGGACTCCATCACTGACAGAGAGAGAAAAGTGGAGCAAAGTCCTCTCCTCTAATCCCGACAATGGCAGCAAATCCGGTGAGCCATAACTACATAGCCTTACATAGCCTAACTGAGTTGACATTTTAAACATCAGGCTAACAGCGGTTGTTTTCTCAGGTGTGTCAATGACAGAGTCCCGCCAAGAAGCAGATGAAGAAAGAAACATCAACATCAACATCCCCAAAGAAATCCCATTCTCATTGTCCCATTTTACTATAAATGGCAATGTTCAGTTCAACTTCAATAATAAATAGTGTGTTCTTTCGAACGTTGCCATTAGGCTATTTAACGGCCTATTTAGCAACCCCCCCCCCCCCCCTTCTTTTTGCGTGGAAGCGACAATCACCTTTCAATCATTAAAATTATTGTTAAATCAATATTTTGTTGCCGGTGTTGATTGCTTTAGTGGGTAGCCGTGTAATAAGCGGGATAATGTATAGAACGCCCGGTCATTGTCGGGAAATAGGTCCCTTCATGGCGGAACAAGTCCGGTCCGCCCTGTCGGGACCTATTTCCCGACAATGACCGGCGTTCTATACATTATCCCTTACGTATATGGTTTGTTAACACACCTAATTGTAAAGCAGTACTCTGTGGCTCTGTTCGAAATGGAAGACAGGTGCGAGCTGTCACACTAGACATGACTTTGGATTGAATGCATCTTTTAAGAATGAGCGTAGCACTCTAGAATCTTTGGTTAACACTACAGTATGACGTTAGCAAAAGCCGGACGTTAAACTAAATTAGCTTACGGAAGCTAGCAGGTTAACGGTAGAAATTAGTTTGACGGACGGTACATATCAGACCAGACGCTATTAATGGTTACAACGATGGTATAATCAGATAGTAAAACATTTATTTCTCGTTACAAATCTACAAATCTAAGAAAAATAATGTCACACAAATCACATTTCAACAGATTCAGCAGCCATTACCGATGTCATCCGACATATTTGTTTACTTTTCACAACTTTCTCAGACGTTGCCGCAAAGGATGATGGGTAATAGGAAGCATGAAGTGAGCATCGATGCTGCCTTCAAAAACGACAGTTATTCGGTAATTCTAAGATATCTTACAAGGCAACAAAATATTTTTTTCGGTTTCGAACCACACTTGTGGCCTCGCTCCCCAGTTAGATATCTTAAAAGGCAGCAGTTTTTCCTGTTTCGAACGGACCCTGTGTCAGTGTTCTAATGGAGAACTTTACTCTGTGTCAGTGTTCTAATGGAGCCAGAGCCGTATATAGAGAGTTGCGACAACTTAAATGTCGGATGATTGTACAGTGTAACTCTATGGAGTGAATACGTTATGTTGAAATAAATTGCTAATTTTTGCCATTAACAGGCCTATAAATTATATTATCAACGTTTGTCAGTATGTAAAAGGCCCTTACGGAAATATTCCAGTACATATTTATCTTTGATATCTGACCATGTCGCCTAATCAGTTTCTGAGCAGTGTTTACATGGAATGCTAGCGAAAAAGCTACGCTAGGATGAGGTTCGGCTTAAACTTCATTCACTTCTAAAGTAGTGTTAGAACTTTTTTTTACAGATGGTATTACTATAATTTTCCTATGGAATGAGTTATCATAAGTTGAAGAGAGAAATTGACATTTACTTCACACAATGTCGAGTAATTATTAGCCCTCCAGTTATGACCTTCAATTATTAGCCCTCCAGTTATGACCTTCAATTATTAGCCCTCCAGTTATGACCTTCTGCTCCCATACTTTCTGCCTTTTTGAGTCACAGGGAAAATTGTGCAACGGTTTTCCACTTCCCGGTCCTGCACTGCAGTCACACGCAACAGTTCGCCATTTTTTAAATAAATAATTGTATTTTTTTAATAATTCAGATATGTTTTCCTCTGTTCATTGTACTATGTCAATGGGGATCTGCTGAATGTTGGGATGAAACATGGCGTCCATAAAACATGTGACCACCTTGGAAGCAATCGCTAACGAAATAGCTCAAAACATTCGATTCCCTAGTTGTCGTAACTCTATCTATAGACCGATTTTCAGGTCCCTAACAACTGTCGTCAGGGACGAACTCGGAGGAGAAGCAAACCCAGAGCCGTATAGCAAGACATTGAAAGAAAGACGCAAGGTGCTTGAAAATGATTAGCTTTTGGCAGAGAAAAGCAGACTGAATTTCCTGTGTGCAGTACAGGAGACATCTAATTTTTTTGTGATGTGTCAGTTCAAAGCTAAAAATGTTTAAAACGCAATAAAGTATGCTATTGCTCTGTCTTCAAATAGACCAAATGGCCTAAGTTATGCCACAAATGCTCAGATGAAAAACTGAAGTTATGTAGGCTAAGTAAAATAGGGTAGTAACGTTAACAATGTGTTGTATAATATTTCTCAGCATATCATTTCTATAAGAGACATATGATCCATGATAACGGAGGCTAACATTAGCCTACATTTCACGCAAATTACAAGATGGAGGGTAGCCTAAAGTTAAAGTTGACACTCCATTTGAGTAGATTGTTTTAAGAAAGTAGACATGAGCTTGCAAGTAACGTTATTGCATACTATGTAGCCTATCTTAGCTAATCCATCAGGTAGATCTATCTATAGGCTACTTTCCTGTCAGTTAACATTGTATTGTATGCATTGTATTTCAGTCAATCATTCAATGTGTGGCCAGCGGCATAGGCTACTTTATCAAAGTAATTATCATCTGACCTCTGGGGGGAATGATTGCCCACCCCTGCCATTATGCAGCCTTTGAGTAGGTACCGTTTTCACTTTAATCTAAATCTAAACAAATTGTTTGTGCAGTCAAAGCCCTAGCCTAGCATAACCTAACTTCACAGTGACTGGCCAAATGTCCCGTAAAACATCCATTTCTTTTTCATAGGTAAACCCGCTACACCTCTAGATGAAAACAATCCAGACTCGGCTACATCAAAATATTTAGGCATTATGCTTTTATTCTTCATCTTATATCAAGTTCAGCCAGCTTGTTTTCTATGCGCTGTCCGTGTAAACAAACTGTCCTTGTCCTCTGAGTTTGTTCTTGACTACGGTTATTAGGGAACTGAAACGTAAAAGTGTTAAGTGTGTGTGTGTGTGTGTGTGTGTGTGTGTGTGTGTCTGGGGTGGACCATCTGTCTTCCTCCAGCATGTGTGTGAAGTGTGAAGTGTGTGTGTGTGTGCGCGTGCATGCGCGTGTGTGTGCGTGCATGTGTGTGTGCGTGCGTGCATGCGTGTGTGTGTGTGCGTGCATGCGCGTGTGTGTGTGGGTGTTAAGTGTGTGTGTGTGTAGCATCCGTCTTCCTCCAGCATGTGTGTTAAGTGTGTGTGTGTGTGTGCATGCGTGTGTGTGCGTGCATGCGTGTGTACATGCGTGCGTGTGTGTGGGTGTAGCATCCGTCTCCCTCCAGTGTGTGTGTTAAGTGTGTGTGTGTGTGTGTGTGTGTACCATCCCTCTCCCTCCAGCGTGTGTGTTAAGTGTGTGTGTGTACCATCCGTCTTCCTCCAGTGTGTGTGTGTGCGTGCATGTAAGTGTGTGTGTGTGTGTTAAGTGTGTGTGTGTGTGTGTAGTATCCGTCTCCCTCCGGTGTGTGTGTGTGCGCATGCATGTGTGTGTGTGTAGCATCCCTCTCCCTCCAGCGTGTGTGTGTGTGTGTGTAGCATCCCTCTCCCTCCAGTGTGTGTGTTAAGTGTGTGTGTGCGCATGCATGTGTGTGTGTGTAGCATCCCTCTCCCTCCAGCGTGTGTGTGTGTGTGTGTGTGTACCATCCCTCTCCCTCCAGCGTGTGTGTGTGTTAAGGGTGTGTGCAGCCAGACAGGCCCTGGACATTTCCGCATGTTTCATCAACCTTACACACTGATGGAGGTGGGAAGAAGGGGTGTAGTGGGGTATTTAGAGGGGGCTGTAGTGAGGTTTTCGGGGGGGGGGCTGTAGTGAGGTTTTCAGGGGGGGGTTTTCATAGCAGGTGGATCATAGCACTCTAGTTTGTAGACATTTTAACTGCAAGTTTTGAGAATTCCCACAGCCAAGTCAGCCACTTTTGGCCACGACGATCACAACACACCCCAGGGCCTGGAAAGAAAATGTGTGTGTGTGTGTGTGTGTGTGTGTGTACAATGCTACAGCGAGCAGCAACACATTTTCCACCAGCACCTGAGATGGCTCGAGACAAAGGCAACAGTTGCAAAGATAATTCGCCGCCGTATTCACACAACCTCAGAGTTCCCCCGTCGATTGTAGAACCCTAACAGTTACAGTAAAACTAGCACTTCTACAAATCACATCTCTTTCAAACAAGTCATTCTTAATTAATGATCTGATTTGAACACACAACCTTGATATTTTACTTTTAACCGAGACATGGTTAGATCAAGCAAACAGTGCTACTACCCTCATTGAATCAGCTCCCCCAAATTTCAGTTTTTTTAACTGCTACCAGAGCAAATAAAAGAGGTGGGAGGATAGCCACAATCTTCAAAAAGTCTTTTCAGTGCAATCAGTCATCATTCGGTGACTTTGCGACATTTGAATACCTGTGTGCACCCATCTCCTCAGATTTTATTACGGACTATTTACAGGCCTCCAACACGTCCAGCTAAAGTATTTTTAGATAGATAGAGATAGAAAAGATACTTTATTGATCCTCAAGGGGAAATTCAAGAAGAGAACATGTTTGAAGAGCTGCTGTCAGCCATCTGCATAGAGTTTAACTGTCTTATTATATCAGGGGATCTAAACTTGCATTTCCTGAAAACAATTATGCAAAGGAATTAATTGCATTACTTCTTTTTAACACAGCATAGGGGCCAACACACTCTCTTGGCAATACCCTCGACCTTGTTATCACAAAGGGTCTCGATGTCTCTACAGCTGTTAAAGACCTGGCCTTATCTGATAATTTCTGCGTATTCTTTGATGTGTCTATGTCCCCACACACTCAGAACACAGCTATGATGGTAAAAAGGAGAATCATAAATGATCAGACAAGTGCTCTCTTTGAGCAAGCACTTTTACAGACACACACACACACACATACACACTTCACCTGCTCTCTTTGAGCAAGCACTTTTACAGACACTCACACACACACATACACACTTCACCTGCTCTCTTTGAGCAAGCGCTTTCACAAACGTCAAGTCAACTGTCAGACTCGGTGAAAGACTTATTGGATCATTTTAATTAAAAAATGGCAAATATTATGGATGACATTGGTCCATTGAAATTCAGGAAAGTACAAACAGAAAGCACCATGGAAGCAAAATACAGCGGTTAACTTCCTAAAAAGAGAATGTAAGAGATCCGAAAGAAAATGGCACAAATACAAACTCATAAAGAGATGTGAGATAAGTAGTCAGAGTCTGGACTAACCTACTACGCTTAGCTCTCCTTTAGGCTATACCATATTAGTCAGAGTAACCTAGCCTACTACGCTTAGCTCTCCATTAGGCTATACAGTAGTATACCATATTAGTCAGAGTAACCTAGCCTACTACGCTTAGCTCTCCTTTAGGCTATACAGTAGTATACCATATTAGTCAGAGTAACCTAGCCTACTACGCTTAGCTCTCCTTTAGGCTATACCATATTAGTCAGAGTAACCTAGCCTACTACGCTTAGCTCTCCATTAGGCTATACAGTAGTATACCATATTAGTCAGAGTAACCTAGCCTACTACGCTTAGCTCTCCATTAGGCTATACAGTAGTATACATTTTAGTCAGAGTAACCTAGCCTACTACGCTTAGCTCTCCTTTAGGCTATACAGTAGTATACATTTTAGTCAGAGTAACCTAGCCTACTACGCTTAGCTTTCCTTTAGGCTATACAGTAGTATACCATATTAGTCAGAGTAACCTAGCCTACTACGCTTAGCTCTCCATTAGGCTATACAGTAGTATACCATATTACAGTTTTTTTCAGTCGCTAACAAGCGTTTGTCCAACCAGTTGTCACATTTTCAAAACTCTAAATACAATTAGCACAGCATCGGTCTTTTGTGGCCATACCATTCACACATTTCATGTCGTTTGCACACGATATGCAGTCAGTGAACACATTTCCACAATGCTTACATTTTCTTAACAGACAAGCTATACCTCCCAACAAAATTATGGATTGTTTTTGCAGTATTTACGAATGTTAACACACAACATCCCACAATAGTAAAAACAATATTCCAAACCTTAGATACAGTATAAAAACCTCTGCTTCTGCAATGATATCAGTTCAAAAACAATATATCTCAGCTGATAATAAACAAACAATTCAATAATTTACACACAACTGATTTATGTTGGGTAAATTGGGCACATGTGGCCTACTGTAACCCTGAAGATCGCAGAGATTAGATACAGTAATTTTGTGCTTTTTTTAGCTCCCCCTTTTTATCTGGGCTTTTTGCTGTTATTTTTTTGTTCAGAATGCTTGTAAAGTAAAGGGAAAAAAACTGATTTGCTTTTTACTGGAATGCTTTTGAATGTGAACATAACATGTGGACATACAGTTCCCAACCATGACATTTAGTGTAAAAATTGCATGCAAATACCTGTAAAACTGAAACATAAAAGTCGATGCAGTTTTTGTAATGTCAACAATAGCCAGTATTTTGAAACCTGTTGTACTTTGATTGACTGCATGTACCTTGTGAAGTGAAAACAAGTGTTATTCTTTGACAGAATAATTTAATTTTGAGTCAGATTTCCAGTGTTTTGCAAAGTTAGTGTGTGCAGAGAAAGATGTGTTAGTAGTATATTTAACAAAATGTGTTTTTGAGAAGAAAATTATCCATTTGGCCAGTTGTGTTTTGTAGGTGTGAGTCTGTGTTAAGAGTTTAGAAAAAGTATCTGAAGTATGGGTAAGCGCTTGTTAGCGATTGAAAAAACTGTAGTCAGAGTAACCTAACCTACTACGCTTAGCGTAGCTCCCCCGCTTAGCTCTGCCTAATAACGAATCGTGCTGAAAGCAGGCAGGCACGCAGCTTTGCTGCTCGTGTTTACACTTGCATGCATGGCGGCGTTTAAGACATTACTGGCAAATTCTGAGTAGCCTGTTTAACACCTAAAGACAGTCATTGTACTTCTCAAGAGGTAATAAAGACAACAGGCTAGCTCTGAATGCTCTAGAGGTAAATTACAGTGAGCCGTTTGAGACGGGAGACCAAAAATAAATAGGCGGTCAATAGTAAAACGATACATTGACTAAAAAAATTGCCGTCGACTAATTTTCATGGTCGACTAAATTGACTAATCACGGCAGCACTACAAGACAGTTGTTCTTCTCTAACATCATCAGTAGTACATACAACACTTGGGTACTATTTTCAACCGTCGAGTTGACTAATCCCGCTTCACAATTGACCTGTCGCTAAGCGCCACCCTTAGAACGCTGATGAGCCAATGACAGTGCAGCCTCAACGGGACTCGGACATCAGCTCGGACAACTCCATAGGAAACAACAGGGAGCAGGCATGAAATTACAAATGATTGGTTATTTATGGAGTTTATTAACTCAAAAAACCCCGACGGATAACCATGGTCAAACGTTTTGCATGGGGGATGTGTAATACTGATAGCCGGTACCCCGAGGAGAGGCTAGAAAACGGGTATATTTTCATCAACAGTAGCCTACAGGACGCCTCTCGCTTGCAACAGCTCGACGTAATGTAGGCTACTAAGCCAACAACGTGGGCACAGGTTCCCTGTTAAATCCCAAGATGAAAATGCTCATTAACCAACTACTATATTCTTACTACATCAAATATTAACGTAACCTAACATATCTTAGTATCATTCTTCCACTAGCTAGCTAGCTAGCATTAACGTCAGTGGTTTTTGCACGGTGATTTGCACGGCTACTCGCCACAACTGCTTGTCACCTTGTATGTATTCTAAAGTTTTCAATACACCCTCCATAGCATAATTAAGTCCCTTTGATAGCTTCTGGAGGAAAGTAAATCCTTTATCGATCAAAACGCCCTCAAAGCCTGCTTTCATATACTGTCAGCTGCCATTGTCCACAATGTATTTCTAATCAAGTCTGGTTTGTTTGTCCGAGTTTTCACACGGTAACAATGGGGGGCGGGGCTTAGCGACAGGTCAATTAGCACCTGAACTTCTTTCAACTAATATAGGCAATGAGTTTGCATCTTTTTTCAAAGGTAAAACTGACAAAATCAGACTCAACATATCTTCTCAATTACTAACTCAACATCCGGAACTTCCAGCTACAAAGGGAGGGAAACTTAACTTGATGTGATAACATCATTGTGATGTCAGCAAGACTCATCAATGATGGTGATGACATCATTGTGACATCACCGTGACTAACCTAGCGTTCATGGGCTTCGGAAAAAACTTTTTCCCAGTGAAAACATCATCATTCCGCATCATTCACGTCACGTAATGTGTGAGTCAGAGGTCGGAAACTGGGGCTAGATTTTGCTAACAGAGTTGCCCAGTTAGGGGGCTCAGCATCACTTTTTGTCGCCACGTTGTAGTTTGTAGTCCATGTGGCCTTTCATGTCCAACAGTTTTAATGTGAACTTGGGAATTTGCCGTTTTTGTCACTTGAAAGCTGCATCTTTCTTTCACAAGCGTCTTACACTACATTTTAAGCAAATACAGTTGTTTATTTAGGATTAGTGAGCGGATGTTTTAACCTCTGTTGTGGCATCCGTGTTTGTCACACATTCCGACGGCAAAGCACATGAACACTTGCTGTGGGAAAAACAAAGTAGCCACGGGGGCGGTCCTTGCCCTTCCCAAGTGCAAGTGGTGATGACATCACCGTGACTCACCGATGGTAGTGATGACATCACCGTGACCGTGAATCATCGATGGTAGTGATGACATCATCGTGACTCACCGATGGTGGTGATGACGGTCCCAGCGAAGAAGAAGGAGGAGCTGAGGTCCCAGAGGCTCGTCTGATTCAGGAGTCGCCGGTAGTTCACGATGATCGCCACCCACCACTTGCTGAAAAGACAAAACACAATGAACGCAATGGTAATAAACACAAAACACAAACAATGTCGGGAATGAACACAAACACAAACAATGTCAGGGGAATGAACACAAACACAAACAATGTCAGGGGAATGAACACAAACACAAACAATGTCAGGGGAATAAACACAAACACAAACAATGTCAGGGGAATGAACACAAACACAAACAATGTCAGGGGAATAAACACAAACACAAACAATGTCAGGGGAATGAACACAAACGCAGTCAGAAGAATGATCTGAAAGAGCTGACGCTGCAGCTGCTGTGCTGTTCATTAGCTGCTGTAAATGTGCTTCACCAATATGTCTGCTGTGCTGTTCATTAGCTGCTGTAAATGTGCTTCACCAATATGTCTGCTGTGCTGTTCATTAGCTGCTGTGCTGTTCATTAGCTGTTGTAAATGTGCTTTGCTAATATGTCTGCTGTGCTGTTCATTAGCTGCTGTAAATGTGCTTCACTAATATGTCTGCTGTGCTGTTCATTAGCTGCTGTAAATGTGCTTTACTGTCTGCTGTGCTGTTCATTAGCTGCTGTAAATGTGCTTCACTAATATGTCTGCTGTGCTGTTCATTAGCTGCTGTAAATGTGCTTTACTAATATGTCTGCCTGGTGCAAGAGCTGACCCTGGAAGCGGTACATAAATGCTCTTAAGAGCCATGTCTGCCTGGTAAGAGCTGACCCACACCACACTCCCCCACAAAAAAACACACACAGCCCCCACCACACACACCACACTCACAAAAACACAAACCTGTCACCCACACACACACACACACCCCCCTCCGGGCCACACACAGCTCCACACCAAACACTCACACAAAACACACACTGCCCCACACACACACACACACACACACAGACAGACAAACGCACATTTCCCAACAAACATTCTGTGCTGTGGGTATCAGAGAGTATGACCATGTGTGTGAGTGTGTGTGTGTGTGTTTATGGTCTAAGTGTCTATAGCAGTGGTCCCCAAACTACAGCCCGCAGGCCGGATACGGCCCGCCACCTCATTTTGGGTGGCCCCCCCAAAACATGTCCGTGGTATATAGCAACCGGCCCGCACGGGAGTACGACATCGTCAAACTATAACCTCCGCAATTTCCCCCATTCATTCTCTATGGCGAGTCTTAACAGTTCACATGTAATACTCTTTTTGTCCACTGGTGGTTGTTTTGGCGCTGTTTCGCCTTTGCCTTCGAAAACGGAATGAAATGTAGACCTACCTGCAAACAATGTAAGAGGCCTATGCTGACTGCATCAGTGCTCAAAGTATTCTACAAGTTTATCAATTAATTGTTAATAACTAACTAACTTCTATATTCAAGTCATATTTCTGGGACTTTCTGGGATATTTTTTCTATATTTTATTCACTCATTCAAATGTTCATTACAAATTCACAAAGTTCTCATCAGGTGAGTGAAAGTAGTCATTTCAGATGTTTTTGCCAGCACTTCATATAACTCTCATAGTTTGAGAACTTTGTAGGATATTGCTTGTTCACAACTTGAGCTTTGTATGCAAAGACACACAGTTCAGAGTTCACACATTTTGAATAAAATACACTTTTGGGACTCCCAGCTAATACTTTTGGGAATGCTATTTTCTCATTTGAGCTACATTTTACACTGATATGGCATGATTGCAATATAAACACAGCTAACAATGGTATTAAATTGCAGTAGCCTATTAAATGTAATAAAATATTCAACTAAGGTAGACTGCTGTTGCTCACAGCACTAAGCTATTTATGGTTACTAATATACTCCGAGTGTCTGGCCCTCTCCTAGAGCCAGGCATAGTGAGCTGGCCCTCAGAAGAAAAAGTTTGGGGACCACTGGTCTATAGTGTTCAGGCAATGGGCAAAAACTGTAATATTACCTGAAATACACAATTAATACCCTGACTTTTTAAAAACGGGGATATAGCATTTTGGAACCAAACTCTTCATTTGTAGTGCTTAGCCTCAGACTGATTGGTGTTAAGTTTTCTCTGTAAGTGTTTTCAGGTATGTGTGTGGGTATTACCAATTATGTAGAAAAAGGTGCGCACATCTAAATGTTAAAAAAAGTAGGTGCTGGACTCAAAAAGTGACAATAAAAATGACAAAAAAGTCAGCACACTAGACACACTAGTGAAGTCCGCACACTAGAGAATGTTCCCGTACTAGTGAAGTCCGCACACTAGAGCTCCATTATTATTTTCTTTTTACTCACCACATGTGACGTTTCGGGACACACTGCCCTTCCTCAGACACACTGCCCTTCCTCAGACACAATGCCCTTCCTCAGACACAATGCCCTTCCTCAGACACAATGCACTTCCTCAGACACACTGCCCTTCCTCAGACACACTGCCCTTCCTCAGACACTAACGGGACACACTGCCCTTCCTCAGACACTAACGGGACACACTGCCCTTCCTCAGACACTAACGGGACACACTGCACTTCCTCAGACACACTGCCCTTCCTCAGACACTAATGGGACACACTGCCCTTCCTCAGACACACTGCCCTTCCTCAGACACACTGCCCTTCCTCAGACACACTGCCCTTCCTCAGACACACTGCCCTTCCTCAGACACTAACGGGACACACTGCCCTTCCTCAGACACACTGCCCTTCCTCAGACACTAACGGGACACACTGCCCTTCCTCAGACACTAACGGGACACACTGCCCTTCCTCAGACACTAATGGGACACACTGCCCTTCCTCAGACACTAACGGGACACACTGCCCTTCCTCAGACACTAACGGGACACACTGCCCTTCCTCAGACACACTGCCCTTCCTCAGACACTAACGGGACACACTGCCCTTCCTCAGACACTAACGGGACACACTGCCCTTCCTCAGACACACTGCCCTTCCTCAGACACTAATGGGACACACTGCCCTTCCTCAGACACTAACGGGACACACTGCCCTTCCTCAGACACTAACGGGACACACTGCCCTTCCTCAGACACTAATGGGACACACTGCCCTTCCTCAGACATTAACGGGACATACTGCCCTTCCTCAGACACACTGCCCTTCCTCAGACACTAATGGGACACACTGCCCTTCCTCAGACACACTGCCCTTCCTCAGACACTAACGGGACACACTGCCCTTCCTCAGACACACTGCCCTTCCTCAGACACACTGCCCTTCCTCAGACACACTAATCCTCAGACACACTGCCCTTCCTCAGACATTAACGGGGACACACTGCCCTTCCTCAGACACTGCCCTTCCTCAGACACTAATGGGACACACTGCCCTTCCTCAGACACACTGCCCTTCCTCAGACACTAATGGGACACACTGCCCTTCCTCAGACACTAACTGCCCTTCCTCAGACACACTGCCCTTCCCTCAGACACTAACGGGACACACTGCCCTTCCTCAGACACTAATGGGACACTTCCCCAGACCTTGCCTTCCTCAGACACTAACGGGACACACTGCCCTTCCTCAGACACACACTGCCCTTCCTCAGACACTAACGGGACACACTGCCCTTCCTCAGACACACTGCCCTTCCTCAGACAGACACTAACGGGACACACTGCCCTTCCTCAGACACACTGCCCTTCCTCAGACACACTGCCCTTCCTCAGACACTAACGGGACACACTGCCCTTCCTCAGACACTAACGGGACACACTGCCCTTCCTCAGACACACTGCCCTTCCTCAGACACTAATGGGACACACTGCCCTTCCTCAGACACACTGCCCTTCCTCAGACACTAACGGGACACACTGCCCTTCCTCAGACACTAACGGGACACACTGCCCTTCCAATTACCACATGTGTTTGCATTTTGAACAGAAGTGTTTTCCCAATGATAACAGGACATTTCATTTTTGAACAAAGTGTCTAATGTAAGAAACCATGTGTAGTGTTTCACAATAAGTGTGTTGCAGAATTGCAAAAAGAATGTGCTTAATGCCCAACCCTGTCCATGCCAGATCATTTATGCCCAACCCTGCCCATGCCCAACCAAAGCTACAGTGTAGCCCTATATATGACCAAATTCATAACCACAAACCAAAACCACCCAACGCTATGGATCTGACCTAAACCAACATCGCTATGGATCTAACCAAAATAAGTGTGTTGAAGAATTGCAAACTATGTGCAAAGCAGAAGATGTGTTTAAGCTATGGTTACACAGTGTTTAAAGTATGCTACAAGAAGTTTAGGTATTGAGGCTTTGGTCTAAGCATTTAAGAATGCTACAAGAAGTTTAGGTATTGAGGCTTTGGGTATTGAGGCTTTGGTCTAAGCATCCGTTTTTAGTGTGTAAGCATCGGGCAAAAACTGTAAAATCGTCACTTGTGAATTAAATCACTACACTGGCATTCATGCCCAACCCTGCCCATGCCAGATCATCACTTGTGAACTAAATCACTATTATGCCCAACCCTGCCCATGCCAGATCATCACTTGTGACTAAATCACTACACCACTGGCATTATGCCCAACCCTGCCCATGCCAGATCATTTATGCCCAAGCCAGATCATTTATGCCCAACCCTGCCCATGCCAAACCAAAGCTACAGTGTAGCCCTATATATGACCAAATTCATAACCACAAACCAAAACCACCAACGCTATGGATCTGACCAAAACCAACATCGCTATGGATCTAACCAAAACCAAAGCTATGGATCTAACCACAAGATAGATAGATAGATAGATAGATAGATAGATACTTTATTGATCCTCAAGGGGAAATTCAAGAATAGATAGATAGATAGATAGATAGATACTTTATTGATCCCCAAGGGGAAATTCAAGGTCTCAATAGCCTACAGACATCACACACAACATGCACTTACAGCAGAAAA
>NC_063196.1:35170110-35182610 GCF_017589495.1 Alosa alosa | reverse complement strand
AGTGAGCTCTATTAATAAATCAACAGAGGAAAGCAGCACTGGGCTTCACACCCACTGATGGATTACTGGTACACACACACACACACACACACACATATACACGTACACACACACACTCCAAGCTGACTCCCTGGCCTCCCACTCCCTGCAAATGCTCGTATGTTTAAGGGAGTGTGGGGTTAGAGTGACAGTGATGGGAGCTCTGTGAGAGGAACACACACACACACACACACACACAGTCACACACACACACACACACACACAGTCACACATACACACAAAGTCACACACACACAGTCACACACACATACACACACACACAGGCATCAGGGTGGAGAGGAGGACAAGACAGGAGACAGATACATTAGTTTATCTGAGGAGATGAGTAACAGAGAGAGAGAGAGAGAGAGGAGGGGGGAGAGAGAGAGAGAGGGAGAGAGAAGGGGGAGAGAGAAGAAGGGGAGAGAGGGAGAGAGAAGGGGGACAGAGAAAGAGGGGAGAGGTACATTACAGACTGATGAACAGACAGAAAGCTAGCAGCTGAGGAAGAGAGATAAAAAGACAGAGAGAGAGAGAGGGAAAGAGAGGGAGAGAAAAGGAGAGATGTTGGATGGAACTGATGAACATGTTGAAGCTGAGGTGTGAGGTTAGAGTGTGGTGCCCAGCTAGAGGACACACACACACACACACACACACACACACACAGACTGTAAGTTGGGGACAGTGTGTGATGTACTAGCGGACACACACACACACACAGACTGTAAGTTGGGGACAGTGTGTGATGTACTAGCGGACACACACACACACACACACACACACACATACATATGCACACACACACACACACACACACACACACACACACATATGCATACACACACACACACACACACACACACACACACACAGGGCTATATCTTGCACTTTGGCGCAATTGACTTCGCGCAAATCGCTTTGTGGGTGGATCTTGGGCGCTGTTTCTATTTTACCGGCGGGATCATGACTGTTGCGCCCGACACAAATCTAAAATGGGGTGGTCTGAAGTAGCTACATTACTCATGGGTGTGGTTTGGGCGTAACGTGCAATAAACCAATCAGGGCGTCATCTCACATTCCCTTTAACAACAGGCACGCTTGTTCCATAGCGGATTGCTATTATGATGCCGTATTTGCCAGGCGCAGCCAGGAACGGTTCACAGGGCTATAGTCAGTTGGGAACAGTTTGCTATTGATTTTTCCTCTTGACAAAATGTAATACAGAAATGTCACTTTCCGATGTTCTGGGATCACTCTCACTGAATCACGAGGTTATGAATGCATAGTGATATTTTTGCAATGTAATCTAACATTACCTCTAATATTTCCTAATTTATGTCATCAACACATCCGTGATTCGTGGAAATATGTACGCTAGATTTATATATTTTTTCACATCGGACACCACACTGATTTCCCTCGTGTCGCAATATTTGTCCTTGTAATTATGTATGGTTTGGAGAAATGGGAACTGCATTGTATAGATGAGAGGAGCAAAGTGCATTAAAGAACACAGGCGCCAAGCAAAGCGCTCCTGCAGGTGTAAGCTACGGCTGTACCTTACCATCAGGCAACAGAAACAGTTTCCAAGTTGACCTTTCCAACTCTGCACAGTATCCCATTAACTGCATGACAATAGGCTATTTACAATATTTTATGTAAAGTAGAGTTTGTAAACACGTTATCATCAACTTAATGCACTCACAACTTTTGTTTGAGCAGGAGAGAGAATAACAATGAATGGACGCAGCAACTACAGAAATTGTAGCCAAGGCTACTTGCTGCTTTCTTTTACTGTCTATGGTTGCTGGTTAACAGCACATAATAAGCTGATTTAAGCAATTCACAAACTCAAGACTTCAAGGCCATCATGGATATAAAACGTTTTTTGAAAACAACGAAAGGATGGAGGGAACATAGCAAAGCTTGGGAGTTATTTCAGATGGGCTACAACAAGGTAGGCAAAATTGTGGTGCTTGTCAAAACCTTAGCACAGCTGGAATAATGCTTATAGGCTGATGTTAAAGCGCACACGATGTTTAAAGCCATACACAACAGTAAACTGGAACAAAATTAAAGGTAACTTTAGCCTTTATAGGGCTGTATAAAATTGTCCAAATGAATAGGTCGTAATTAGGCGTTGTTGTTGTAAAGATATTGCATGTAGATGTACTATATAGGCTACTAAATTTTTAGTTGACCAATGCACGAACAAATGAAACAAACAAATTTGAATGTTTCCATCTGTGCACAGGGTGTCTGTAGATCGGTGTGCATAGCATTCATTCCTGCAGGCCTGTGGCCATGCATGCGCCCTTAAAATAGCATCTGAATTTGTGCCACTGACTTTAGACCAGGAGGTTCCTGGTCTGTGGCGGAATTGTTTTCTGAAATTGCAAAATATCAAAAGGGACTGTTTGCGCCGGAACACGCCCCCTCTTTTTCGCTGAAACGCCCCGTACACATGTACCTGTGGAGGGAAAATTCCAATATGCGCTGACTGCAAAATAGGAAAGACAAAAGCGCGAGTATACAAAGTCAATTGCGCTAGAGTGCAAAATAGAGCCCACAGACTGGAAGTTGGGAACAGTGTGTGATGTACTCTCCCCAAGTACACACCAGCCAACAGACAGACAGACATACAGAAAGTTGTAAAGATGATTTTGACTTTTTACTATAAATAGAATGTTCTCCTTCTCCTCTGTCTACAGTTAGCTTTGGCTAGCTAAATGACCAATGAAAATATATTTGATCACGTCATCTATTTTGTACACCCTCCACTAGTGGCAGTATTGAGCATGAATTGCTTATAGTAACTTCACTCAACAGCAGAAGAAGCCCACAAAGGCTGCTACCAAGGGGGGGGGTGAGCGAACATCCGGAAAGCATACCCCCTAAGGGAAGCTCTGAAGCTAACAAGCCTTCACCTGCCGCTAGCGTTCACCTGCCGCTAGCATTCCAAGCCTTCACCTGCCGCTAGCATTCCATTGACCAGGGAAGCTCTGAAGCTAACAAGCGTTCACCTGCCGCTAGCATTCCATTGACCCCCATTAATTTTGCCGTCACTTTGGCAGTGAATAACTTTATATCTGAAGCATTTAAAGACTCTATTTGTCCATTGTTTATTTTCTAAAGAAACACAATAATGTTTGCCTTGTACCTCACGTTATGGCTCCGTAGCAGCTGTTTTTTGTAAAAAATAGGCTAACCATAGGCTATGGCTATGACCATGCCACTTTCTGTCGCACAGTCGAGAAATTTTAATTTAGGTTAACGGTTTGTTTATTTATTTTCAGATCTACGCTTGATTCAGATTTCTCTCGGCGCAGCTACCAGAAGAGTTACACATTTCAGGCAGGTTGTCCCATCTACGTGGTCCAGCTCAGTTTGAGGCTGCGCAGCACAATAAGCATCACTGGTGCAATAAGCATCACTAGTGCAGCACAATAAGCATCACTGGTGCAGCAGCACAATAAGCATCACTGCAGCACAATAAGCATCACTGGAGCACAATAAGCATCACTGGTGCAGCAGCACAATAAGCATCACTGCAGCACAATAAGCATCACTGGTGCAGCACAATAAGCATCACTGGTGCAATAAGCATCACTATCGCAGTAGTGTTAATTTCGTCAGACGAGACGAGAGGAAATATGCTCGTCAACCACCTTTTTTTTCATGACTAAGACAAGACAATGACGAGACGGCAGTAATGTCCTGAAACACTGACTAAGACTATCTTAAGATGCATTATTGTTGACGAAAAAAGACGAGACTAAAATGTTTTGCATGAAATAAAAACTAAGATAAAATCTCTCTTCATTTTTGTCTACAAAATGAGAAGACCGAATATCTAGCTGTTACGTTTTCAAAATATTCTGAATGAGTTCATACGCAACAGCTTTCCTGTAGGCTAGTCTACGTGCTGTTGCTGCAACCCTGTGGCTGCAACACGAAACTACATGGAACAAGAACACTGGAGATTTCTGCCAGAGTTAGCAACCTAAGCTTTATGCCACAATGCTACATACCCAGAAGTTGAAGCTTCTCTCATTCAAATTAACATCCCCCAGAATGTCCATACGAAAATGTTCATCATGTAATGTCAACTATTTAACTAGTTAGACTGATGATGCAAAGTTTACTAGCAAGTAAGCTAATATGGAAAGTTAAGCTAGCAAGTTAGCTATGGCTAAGATGGAGAGTCTGTTTGGGGAATGTGTGTTGTGTTTACATAATATCATCTATCTAAAAAGGAGTAAAACATTAATACTTTGGTCTCTGACAGTGTTTCTCAAACTTTTTCAGTTTCAGGACCACTTTCAACTAACCCTAGCAAAAAAAAAAAAAAAGATTAGACCTACTTCAACAGTAGTTTATAATTAGTCTACACTACAGGCCTACTCACTGAACCACCTTGCTTATTGTCTTTGCACTTTGCTTATTGTGTGGATTCATACAGTATGATTTAAACTGGCATATCTTACATAGACAGTGTTGCAGAACTGTTTTTACATACAAGTTGGTTTAATATGGCAAACAACTCATCTATATTATATTTTACCACATCTGCTCGCGGAACACTTGGGATAGCTTGCGGACCACCAGTGATTCCCGGACCACACTTTGAGAAACACTGGTCTACGAATATGACAGTGGTCCAGTCAAATCTTTTACTGTCTATGGTCAAATCCCAGCCGAGCTATAACTGTAGCTCGACTTACCTGTGCATGTAAACATACTGACTGACAAAAAATCAGAATGAGTAATTATAACAGATGAGTAGCCCTGTGGACACACAATATTGTTGGAAAATTGAGATGTGTAAAAAACACTATTCTCAAATGGTAATCAGAAATAATTTGTTATGAAAAAAAAGACTAAAATGTGTTGACTAAAACTGACTAAGACTAAGATACCTTTAGTTTTCTTTTGACTAAAACTAGACTAAAATTACGAGACTTTTAGTCGACTAAAACTTGACTAACAAAAATGATATTTGAATGACTAAATATGACAAAGACTAAAAAGGACATTTCATCACAAGTCTAAGACTAAGACTAAATTAAAAATAGGTGACAAAATTAACACTATATCGCAGCACAATAAGCATCACTGCAGCACAATAAGCATCACTGGTGCAGCACAATAAGCATCACTGGTGCAGCACAATAAGCATCACTGCAGCACAATAAGCATCACTGGAGCAGCACAATAAGCATCACTGGTGCAGCACAATAAGCATCACTGGTGCAGCACAATAAGCATCACTGGTGCAGCACAATAAGCATCACTGCAGCACAATAAGCATCACTGGTGCAGCACAATAAGCATCACTGCAGCACAATAAGCATCACTGCAGCACAATAAGCATCACTGGTGCAGCACAATAAGCATCACTGCAGCACAATAAGCATCACTGGAGCAGCACAATAAGCATCACTGGTGCACAATAAGCATCACTGGTGCATCACTGCACTGCAGCAATAATAAGCATCACTGGAGCAGCACAATAAGCATCACTGGTGCAGCACAATAAGCATCACTGGTGCAGCAGCAATAACAGCATAAGCATCACTGGTGCAGCACAACGCAGCACAATAAGCATCACTGCATCACTGCAGCAGCAAATAAGCATCACTGAAGTGCAGCATCAATAAGCATCACTGGTGCAGCACAATAAGCATCACTGGTGCAGCAGCACAATAAGCATCACTGGTGCAGCACAATAAGCATCACTGGTGCAGCACAATAAGCATCACTGGAGCAGCACAATAAGCATCACTGGTGCAGCACAATAAGCATCACTGCAGCACAATAAGCATCACTGCAGCACAATAAGCATCACTGCAGCACAATAAGCATCACTGGTGCATCACAATAAGCATCACTGGAGCAGCGGCACAATAAGCATCACTGCAGCACAATAAGCATCACTGGAGCAGCACAATCACTGAAGCATCATCTGGTGCACTGGTGCAGCAATAAGCATCACTGGTGCAGCAGCACAATAAGCATCACTGGTGCAGCACAATAAGCATCACTGCAGCACAATAAGCATCACTGGTGCAGCACAATAAGCATCACTGGTGCAGCAGCACAATAAGCATCACTGGTGCAGCACAATAAGCATCACTGCAGCACAATAAGCATCACTGCAGCACAATAAGCATCACTGGTGCAGCACAATAAGCATCACTGGTGCATCACAATAAGCATCACTGGAGCAGCAGCACAATAAGCATCACTGGTGCAGCACTATAAGCATCACTGGTGCAGCACAATAAGAATCACTGGTGCAGCAGCATCACAATAAGCAGCACTGTGCAAGTGCTTCTCCTTGACCTCACTCTCCTTGACCTCTCCGTCCAAGTCTATGGGGTCGCTGTGTCCATTTCTTTTACTGTCTGTGGCTGCTACCAAAGTTCCCAGTGGTCCCAGACTGAACTACCTAGGCTGAACTACGATGTTGTTTGAAACCTCTCCAATGCTAAGACTGAACTACAATGTTGTTTGAGATCTCTCCAATGCTAAGACTGAACTACAATGTTGTTTGAAACCTCTCCAATGCTAAGACTGAACTACGATGTTGTTTGAGATCTCTCCAATGCTAAGACTGAACTACGATGTTGTTTGAAACCTCTCCAATGCTAAGTAGTGAACTACAATGTTGTTTGAGATCTCTCCAATGCTAAGTGAGCTATTGGTCAAAGACGTAGGCAAGTGCAGGGACACAACTAGGTTACAGTGGGATGAAGTGCAGTTTAGAAAGTCATTGTAAGCTAGTTACATCTTTTATAACAAGATATATTCAACATCTGGAAATCTGAGTGCATACATAGGCTAGCAAGAATGTAATGCAACGTGACCATTATAAACAATGTTGACCAAAACATGACCATTCTAAACAATGATGACCAAAACATGACCATTCTAAACAATGATGACCAAAACATGACCATTCTAAACAATGATGACCAAAACATGTATTTCCACGTTAGCTGGTAAAAATACGACTACGTCCATTTAAAGTAGGTGAATGACTGTATAAATAGACACTGTTCCGATTTTGATGACACAATGTGCAATTATTTTGAAACAACATTTTTTCAGACAGCGACAATCTCTCTCTGTGTGGCTATTCTTATGTTTTCTGAAATGTAAAATATATAGAGCTGTTTACAGTTTTTGATTCACTACATAATTCATAATCGTGTTCCACGTTTCACAATTTGTATGTGTTGAGTATATGTCTTCACACACACACATGCACACTGGCACCTCCTGACACATGCGGGTGCACACACACACACACACACACACTACCTGACCTTGACGAGGTCCTCGAGCTGGGAGGAGTTGACGCAGGGGTGCTGGACGAGGAAGTCGAGCTTCTCCATGAGTATGGCGAGCTTCTGGGAGCTCTCGTGAGGCTGCTCGAGCGCGCGGAACACCGTGGCGCCCATGATCAGGTAGAGCACCACCAGGCAGAAGATGGCCGACACTGTCTTCCAGCGCATCACGCTGACGCGCGGCGGCTCCTCGAGCTCGTCCACCGGCGGGCTCAGCACCAGCGGCTTGGCGGAGGAGAAGGACAGGCGTGGCCTGCAGTTGTGCACGGCGGACTTAGGGTCCAGGAGATCGGGCGCAGCCACTGGACAGAGTGGAGACACACACACACACACACACACACACACACACACACACACACAAATACACACACAGACCAGAGCAGGGTGTTAGTGAAGACACACACACACACACACACATACATATACACACACACACACACACACACACACACACACACACACACACACAATCACACACACACACTCACACACACACACACAGACCAGAGCAGGGTGTTAGTGAAGACACACACACACACACACACACAATCACACACACACACACACACAACCACACAACCACACACACAGACCAGAGCAGGGTGTTAGTGAAGACACACACACACACACACACACAATCACACAGACACACACACACATATACACACATACACATACACACACACAGACCAGAGCAGGGTGTTAGTTAACACACACACACACACACACACACACACACACACACACACAATCATACACAGACAATCACACAGACAATCACACACACACACACACACACAGAGACCAGAGCAGGGTGTTAGTGAAGACACACACACACACACACATATACACACACACACACACACAAACACACACACACACACACATATACACACACACACACACACACACACACACAGAGACCAGAGCAGGGTGTTAGTGAAGACACACACACACGCACACAGGGACACACACACACACACACACACACACACACACAGAGACCAGAGCAGGGTGTTAGTGAAAACACACACACACGCACACACAGGGACACAGATGTACAAGTACAAACAAACACGCACACATATACACAAATGTATGTGCACACACAGAACACACATATACACAAATGTATGTGCACACACAGAACACACATATATACAGATTAGGGATGCAGGATATATCGGTGGCCGATATATTATTGGCCGATAAGTGAAAAAAATAAAATATTATTATCGGCCCGATAACAGAATTCCGGCCCATAATTTGCGCCGATATTTTTTAAAGCCCCAATTTCCGGACTAGGAATACGTAAGGCCCACCTGGCTACACTGAGCTACTTGAGCTTGGTTGGCTACACTTCCTCAATGTAATGTCAGCGGTATGAATGTATTTCACCATTCTAACAAGATCTGTGGACCTGCATTGAATCTGTGCAGCCCAAAATCCTCTCGTGAATGATCCTCCGTTTAACCTCAGCAGAGCGGAGCTCAGCCCTATCTAGAGCCGTCTTGTGCTGGTGTGTTTGCACTTTACCACGCTGGTTGGGGGAACAAATAAAGAGTAGCCTACATTAGTACTGTAGGCCTAGTTCTAAGTTGTATTTTAGTTATTTGCATTTTGTTAGCTTGGGTTTTGTAGAAAATATGCTAACCATTCCTGCTTCAGTTCCAGACAGATCATCATTAAAAGTTATTAAAACCCCTCATTTCTCCTGCAGCAGGTTGTGCGCAACAGAGTAGACGGACACAAGTTACAGTCTGAGGAGTTGCAGCTTTATTCAGTTACCCGCAGTTTAAACTGAACACAAGTTTCCCCTCACAAACTCTGATTTGGTCGCTATAGCTTACTCCCAGCTGAGCCGTTTATGAACGTTTACTCAATTGGAATGAAAACGATTGGAACACACTGTCTCTATCCACTCACTCGCAATTCACTGACGTCAGGATCACTTAAAGGAGCCACACATAGGGCTAGGCTACTGCTATTTCGTTGACTGCTGAACCATTGAGGACTATTATGAGTTTTGTCCATCATTGGTGGTAATTATCGATTATCTATTATCTGTTATCGTACAACAAACCAATAAATATCGGTTATCGTTATCAACCCTAAAATTCCATATCGGTGCAACTCTAACACAGATGTACAAACACATACACACACACACACACACACATACACAGATGTATGCACACACATAGAAACACACAGAAACACACACACATATACAGATGTACGTGCACACACATAGACACAGACAGTCAGACACAGAAACACAGACAGACACACACAAACATACACAGATGTACAAACAAACACACACACACACACACATAGATGTACGTGCACACACACACACACAAACATATACACAAATGTACATAGACACAGAAACACACACACACACACATGCATTAACCCCATACTGTACATTTGTACATTACATCTTGGTTATTGGGGAGAGGTGCCTGGGTCATTGTGTGTGTGTGGGGGACTAGTTGGAGAGACTAGTGCAGAGTCCCCTTATGTTGTCTTTTTTGTACGATTTCTACAAATGACCAACGATTCCTTTTCATGAATCAATAAGGATAAACGCTGCGCCTCTGTGTCCAGAGCATCTGCATTGGATAAGAGTGTTATGCAGCAGTCAGATTTGTCTGGGGTGACCACTGAACATCACACACACACACACACACACACCTGTGGCGTTGCAGCACTAGGTTAGTAAGCCTGTTGGCACCGGCAGGTTTGTGCCAGAGAGTTCAGCTGTAGCTTACACACAGAGGTGTGTGTGTCTGTCTGTGTGTGTGTATATTTGCAGGCTTTGGACGATGGTATCTTCTGCATCATCTACACGTTTAATGTATGACGTGTGTGTGTGTGTGTGTGTGTATCTGCAGGTTTTGGGAACATCTCCCCACACACGGAGGGCGAGTGTGTGTGTGTGCATCTCCCTGACTCCCCGGGTTTCCACGAGCTGACCTCCCCTCGGCTCCATTGCCCGTCTCCGCGCGCAGCCTCGCTATTAATCAGGCAGGACCGCGGGGAGCGAGAACCGGCCCGGTGAGATCGGTAGTTCCAATCAGAGCGCGCGCGCACACACCACAGCTCCAGGCATTCACAGAGCTTCTCATAAATAATATCTATAAGTAATGGATCGCGTCTGCATGCTGATCACTACCCAACATTTCTTTCTAAATCAGGCACTAGAGCGTAGCCGCCTACAACTCAATAGCCGTGTCTCTGAACTAAAAAGGATTCTGATTCGCATATATATGCAGAAAGCTGCCTATAGCGACCAAAAGCCCTCATTTAAAAAGTCTCAGCGGTGTCACGAGCAGCTCCCCGAGAAATAAGACGGCTTTACGTAATAACGGAGGAAAACGCCGCTTGTCATATCTACAGCCACGCAGCCCTCAACGAGCGCGAGATGAGCTGTAATTACTGCCAGACTTTATCTCACGCGACTGAGGCAGCGGCCATCCCCGCTAAACATTATATCACCGTTTATCACAACAACAAAACACCATATGGATGCACGTGTCCACGTAAATGTAACTGGACGCGGACAAAACATATTTATACAAACAACAGCATACGCATGCACAGACACAAATCACACTTAAGCAACCACGCCACAAGATGTTCCCGTGTACCTGTCCAAATTGTGATTTGTACACCCAGTCCGATCTCAATCAGATCTCTCGGTCTTAATTTGGCACCTCGTGCCTCGGATCCTTCCCCGAACCAGCGGCTCCGTAGAGACCCGCGCTCAGCGCAGCACGAGAGCCAGCCTTGCGGGAGCGACCGCGGCACGTTGCCGTCTGTGAGCCCGTGTGCGTGTGCGTGCGTCTGCGAGGAAAGGGGGTCTGATCGCACTCACTTCTGCTCTGCCGAAAGCCGGTTCCTTGCAGTCCTTCATCGGCAGCGTTTTCCACTGGTGTCTAGTGAGAACTTTGTAAGCTCCGTTCTGCTCCTTTGTCCTCCTCTAGGCGCCTCGTGCTGTGAACGGCAGCCTCAACACTTATCACACTGGCGGCCGGAGCTCGCGGACTCCTCAACTGGCGCACCTGCCTCCTCCTCCCCTCCCCCTCCCCTTCCTCCTCTTCCTCCTCCTCGTTCCCAGTTCCTAGTTTATGGCCACTGCGCGAAGTGTTTACCAGAACATCACGTTCGCTTTATCGGGTACGCGAAAGAGACAGCGCGCGAAGCTACACGGGGAGAGCTTCCAAGAAACCATATCCAAGTCTGTTCGCACCTTGCGCTGTCCGTGAGAGAACGAGACATACTCAACATCGCGTCACGCGTCTACTGGCGGGAGCCGCGCCTTCCATATGAGCTGGGGTGAGAGGGGGTAATTGTAAAAAAGACGCAAAATCACCCCCTCTCTCTCACACACACACCTCAACAATCTTAACCCCCACACACACACACAGACACACCTCAACCACCTTAAAGGACAATTAAAGGCAATTTTCACATCTATCACTGTTTTCTCGAGGCCATCGAATACTGTTGAGTTGCTGCAGCCAACAGATACAGTGTTGCATTTTGAAACTTTGATTGTGGCCTTCTGTAAATTATGGTTTGTTATAAAGCCTATTTCTGGAACATGGAGATGAAGTGGTTTTGTAAGGAATTATTAGTAAGTAATTATGTAATTAATTTTAGTTAATATTATATAGGATTATGATGCTTTACATAAAGGGCTCATTAACTCACTTTATAGCAAGTTCCTGATCTGCCCTAGCCTGGGTGTTCCCATGCTGCCTTGCGCGATTTGATTCACGCTGCTAAGGCAGCCTGGAGACCATGGAGCAAATTTTCGCCTGAGATTGGAGACCAATCACAGAACAAGGGGGAAAGCAAGACGATGATGAGCTATGCACAGACGCATTTGATATACATCCGTGGCACCCAATAAACGGATCTGGGCATTTTTTTCAAATACGAGAAAATTAACGTTTGGTTCCCAGACCACGTCTCATTGAGAAGTGGTGGCGCTAGCCAGGCTAGATCTGCCCATTTTAATTATGCTTTACATAAAGGGCTCGTTAACTCTATAGCAAGTTCCTGATCTGCCCATTTTAATTATGCTTTACCTAA
>NC_063196.1:35157610-35167610 GCF_017589495.1 Alosa alosa | reverse complement strand
ACACACACACACACACCCGCATACATACACATATACACACACACACATACACACACACAGGGGGAACCCCTCTGCAGGCTGTATCAACACACAGACAAATGAATAAACAAACCCACACAAGGGAGAGTGTGTGAGAGAGCAGCAGCTCCAGAGCAGGGGAGGTGTGTGTGTGTGTGTGTGTGTGAGAGAGAGAGCAGTGGCTCACAGCAGGGTGGTGTCAGCGCTCGCGCGGCCTTCAGGACCCCTGGACAGGCGCCCGCGGCAGATGCCTGATGATTTCTCTACAGAGTTATAGAGCGCAGGTCTCTTCTAAGTGAGAAACTCATCAGGGTGCACACACACACACATGCACACACACACACACACACTCACACACACACACACTCACACACACACACACACTCACACCTCTTTCTGTTGGGTGTGTGTGTGTGTGTGTGTGTGTGTGTGTGTGTTTGTGTGTGTGTGTGTGTGTGTCCGTCAGCAGGTCTGTGTGAGACACGTTGGTCATTTACACACTGCTGCTGCACTAATCTAGCACCTCCTGCTGACACTCCAGGGATCAAAGGTCAAGTCAATCCCTCCCAAGGCCACAGGTCAAAGGTCAAATGATTGATCAGGACAGTAATGGACCCCACAACAGATGAGCATTCAACAGGTGAGGAGCACCAACAGCGCACACACACACACACACTTTCTCTCTCTGTCTCTCTTCATCTGTCTCTCTCTCTCTTTCTCTCACACACACACACTTTATCTCTTTCTTTCTCTCTGTCTCTCTTCATCTGTCTCTCTCTCTCTTTCTCTCACACACACACACTTTATCTCTTTCTTTCTCTCTGTCTCTCTTCATCTGTCTCTCTCTCTCTCTCTCACACACACACATCTCTTTCTTTCTCTCTTTCTTTCTCTCTGTCTCTTTCACACACACACATCTTTCTCTTTCTTTCTCTCTGTCTCTCTTCATCTGTCTCTCTCTCTCTTTCTCTCACACACACACACACTTTATCTCTTTCTTTCTCTCTGTCTCTCTTCGTCTGTCTCTCTCTCTCTTTCTCTCTCACACACACTCACACACACTCCACACACACTCACACACACACACACACACACACACACACACACTCACACACACACTCACACACACACACACACACACACACACACACACTCACACACACACTCACACACACACACACTCTCACACACACACACACACACACACACACACACCTGTGGTCCCATAGGCCTTCTTCTGTTTGATACCATGTGGCTCCTCCAAGAGGCTGATGCCCCGTTGCCGCGAGCAACGCTCTCTTCTGCCGTGAGCTGGGCTGTTGATTATCAACCAATCAAATGAAACCAACAACACACAGCCCTCATCATCATTCATATCTTCAACACACACACACACCTGCACAGCCCATACACACGTCATCCTCATAATTCAAACCCTAAACTCATATGGACACTCACACACACACACACAAACACACAAACACACACACACACACACACACACACACACACACACACACACACACACAGCTCATACACATCATCCTCATAATTCATCTCCTCAACACACATACGGTCACACACACTCACACATACACACACAGACACACACTCACACACACACACACACACACACACATATACACACAGACACACACACAGACAGCCCATACACACATCTTCCTCATAATTCAACTCCTCAACACACATACAGTCACACACACTCACACATACACACACACACAGACACACACACACACATATACACACAGACACACACACAGACAGCCCATACACACGTCTTCCTCATAATTCAACTCCTCAACACACAAATACGCACACACACACACACACACACACACACGCACACACACACACCCTATTCATAATTCATCTCCTCAACACACACACACATGCATGTCCAATTCATCATTCATCTCCTTAACAATCATATACACACAGACACGCACACACACATATACACACAGACACGCACAGCTCATGAAAACATCTCCCTCATTATTGATATGCTCAAGACATGCACACACACACACACACACACACACATACACACACACACACATACACACCCACGCCCTTAGGGTTTGGTGGCACAACTGAGGCCACAGTGACATTGTTTGTTCCTTGTGAATGTGTGTGTGTGTGTGTGTGTATGAGAGAGAGAGAGAGGGTGTTGGGGTGTTTTTTCCCAAGGCCATCTCACATAAACATACAAATTCAATATTAAGGGCCAGTAGGTTGCCGTGGCGATGGCTGGGGGGGTTGAGAGTTTGTGTTGCCCCTGTGCTGAAATCTCATCCGCCTTCATTAACATGCTAATATAAATGCCCAGGTGGGAGTGGATAATCCCCCAGCATGCAAGGACACACACACACACACACGGTTTGGGGTTAAGTGGCTCTTGTAATATAAACGTATAAGTAGGTTTCCTACCTATGGTGCGTGCGGGTGTGTGTGTGTATGTATGTGTGTGTGTGTGTGTGTGTGATGCTGTGGTTTTGGGATTTGTCTGGACCAGAGGAAGAGACAGAAAATGCTCTAAAAAACACACACACACACACACACACTAGTGAGACTTTCTTTCCAACACACACACACACACACACTCACACACACACACACACTGGTGAGACTCTCCTTCCAACACACACATACACACACACACAGGTGAGACTCCCCCTCCACACACAGGGCACAGGTGAGATTGTGTAGCTCACACCGACACAACCAGAGAGGAAATGAAATAGCTGTGAGAGCTGTGTCATCACAAAGCACACTTTCACAGGAAAGTAAGGGAAATACTATTTCTAAAATGGATTTCATATTATTTTTACCAAATTCTACAATATAGTATGGAGATGACATCATCGGATGTTCTAAATGTACGGGCTTTTGCTGCTGACGGGTGCTTAAACTTTTTCGCAGAAGTACACACAAAGTTATTAAATGAGATAACTTGGCAATTTGTCAGTATTTGTGTCCATTCATCTGACTCTTCTTTTTTATTTACCAAAAGGGCAGCAAAATAAAGTATAAACTCAAACAGTGTTCTGCTATGTGTATAAAAAGGGAACTTTGCAGGGAGTCATCCAGACCAAGACCTTAACAGTCACAGCCCACTCAGGTTCCGAAAGTAACAATCTAACTCATATTCTCCTTTGAGAACTGGATTATAAGTCATAAAATCGTAACCATCCAAGGTAGACTTAAAACCTATACAGTTTATGGTTAAAATCAGCTATGGCATGATCAAGCGATTATATGCGCATATAGAACTTCAATGTGTGCAGTAAGCTCCTCAGGATGTTCTACCAGTCTTTTGTTACCAGCGTCCTCTTCTATGCAGTAGTATGTTGGGGAGGAAGCACAAGGAAGAAGGATTCTGGGTGACTTGACAGGCTGGTAAGGAAAGCTGGCTCTGTAGTGGGAGCTGAACTGGAGTGCATCACTTCACTATCTGACAAAAGGACCCTAAACAAACTGATCAACATCTTGGACAATGAGTGTCACCCACTCCACAGCACTATTGTTAAGCAGAAGAGCCTGATCAGCTGGAGACTTAAGCTCACTGCCTTGCACAACTGACAGACTGAGAAAGTAATTTGTCCCCAGGGCCATTGAACTGTTCAATGCCTCACTTAAGGGAAGAGGAGAGATAGACTTCTCTGCATAGTCTGTCTGCCTCTTCACCCCCTCCATGTTTGGTACTGTCTGTCCACTAGCCACTTGTACCACTGTCTTTATGCCTCACTGTTTGCGTGCTATATTAGCACATCAGCACATTTGCATAACCCCCCCCCTATATTAGCACATTAGCACATATGCATAACCCCCCCCCCTCTCCATGCCACAGCCGAACTGTGGCCACACTTATACATTTTCTTAAATAGTTAAATATATAGATATATAGACTTTACTTTACTTTATTTCTGCATTGTTGCACTGTTGACTTACTCATTTGCACTATCACCATGGCCACTATCACCATTGCACTACCACCATGACACTCATTCACACAGAGCACCTTAGAGCACCTTACCATAACTTACTATGCACAGACAATCACAGGCTCAGTCCCTGCCTCAGTCATTGCAAGCGCCTCTGATTGATTTATCACCACTATGTGGATAGTGTTTTTAGAATTGATTTAGATTAAGTGTTAGTATAATTTGTATTTTTGTAATTTGTATTTTAGTATATTTTTATATATTGTATTAAGTGTTAGTATAATTTGTATTTTAGTATATTTAGCATATTCTTTATCTTCTACTGTCCTTACTGCTTAGTTGTGTTTTTATATTATATACTTTAATTACTCTTTCTGCTGTTAAAGAATGTGTTTGTGTTGTATGTATGCTGCTGCTGAGACCTTGAATTTCCCCTGGGGATCAATAAAGTATCTATCTATCTATCTAGAACTTCACAGGTCTATGTGTGGCCATCCAGCAGTGTTGTAGTCAAGTCACTATGCCTCGAGTCCGAGTCCAGGTTCCAGTCTCCAGTGTTCAAGTCATTAAAAAAAAAGATCCGAGTCGAGTCCACTACTCATCCGAGTCGAGTCTGAGTTCCACACTAAAGTAAGCATAGCCTACATGTTTTTATACTAAAAAAAAATCCACATAGCTGTGGTGTCGCACCAGGCACATCCTAATGGCGCCCGCTATGGACTTTTATATATAATTTACCTTCTGAACTCACTCTAGCGGTGCTCATCATGACTACACTCCTGTCCTCTTAACTCACAGAAATGCAAAACTTTAATGTGCTTTATTTGCACTGCACATAGCCTACATAACCGTCTGTCATAAATAGCCTATGTACAAAAAGACTGGCAGCACCAATGTTAAGCATATATGTCGTTCAACAATGTTAAACACTCACAGAAATGCAAAACTATAGGGCCTACACTGCAAATTCTGGTCGACTGTTGTTTGTATTATAATAATAATAATAATAATAATAATAATAATATAAACCTTGGTGCTGGGCCATGGAACAGGCCTAACAATATAAGTCAAAGAAGTATTTGCTTCCAATGATCTTTTACTTATTTTGTTAACTTCAAAAAACATAACATACAAAAATATACTCTATAACTCGCAAGCATAATCATGTTACACAGACATGTTGCATTTCAAGTACATTAGGTCCGACACCATGCTACTACCCAACCTTGCCCGATGAGGCCAAAACTTGAGGCATGAGATTGAGGTAACGCTCTCCTCTGCAATCAAGTGGAGGTGTGCAGTCAGTTGAGCCTGCACAGAAGGCTTCTCGGCAGAAGGGAGAGTCTTCCTGTAGTGGGAGAACAGTCTTGGCTGCTTTTCAGGAGGAGACTCTGTCACTGTTTCCTCTGGTCCAGTGTCTGCATCTGTTGGTGGCATTTGGTCATCCCCCTCTGCCTTTCTGTACTCTGAAATGAAAAGGGCACAACACTATTTACAAGTATGTTACTGAATAGACCGAAACATATGACGGACTTCATTGTAACACCTTCAGTTATAATAACATTCCATCACTAAAATCATTACACATGGCTTTTGTGAACTGCTAACAAAAAAATAATTCTCACCTTTGATCTCATTCTTTAAACGTTCTTTGCTGAGACAGTCCAGTTGCACATCATGTCTCAGCCACTGGAAACCGAAAGCAGGGTCTAGCACGGATGCTACAAAGAAAGCATTTGTGAAAGGAAACTTTGTAGGGCATCTTCCTTCGGAGGGCTCACATCCTGGCATCTCAACTGCTTGGAATATCTCGACAAATCTAGTCTCTAGAGCAGAGGTCACCAACCTTTTTTGGAATGGCCCAAGATCCCTGACCTCGGCCTGAACAAAGGCAAGATTTACCTTGAAGCGTTAAAAGAGAACCAAAGTCAAAATACACTTCCAATTTAAAGACTTTTATTTAAGCAAATATATCAGGTCAAAGATATAAATTATGTTATTTTGTTCAGTGGGGACAACACATTTTGTAATGAGCAGGTAGTGCTCTGTGAAGCTTAAGAACTTGCTTCATGCAAGGTACTGCATTTACTTTTGTCCATAATGGAGAGAAAACTACCCATTTGGTAATGAACAGATCATATTGCTATTTATATATTGATTATCGAAACTTAATATTATGTCTGAACATTTGCACCAATAAAAATGAAATGCCATTCTGGCTCATCTTATGCAGTAGCCTACTGACAACAACACATTGAAACAGATCATATTGCTATTTGTAACAGTTAACTATGAAACTTACTATTACTTCTGAACACTTGGACCAATACAAATTAAATGCCATTCTAGCTCATCTGCATCACACTTTTACAGGTAAAGCTTTTTCAGAAATGTTCAAACAGGTAAAGCTTTTTCAGAAATGTTCACTTAAGTCAGTGTGATGGTTGTGACTGAATACTGTCAACTATTTTTGTAGTTGGGTTCATAGTTGCCTACAGCCAGTCTGAGGCAGTCTGTGAGGTGACCATCAGTGAGGCAGTTCCTATACTTAGATTTTATTATTTTCATCTGTGAAAATGCCATTTCACAGAGATACGTGGATCCAAAGTAGGCATTCATTTTTAGTGCACATGCAGCCAGGTGGGGAAACTTCTCTCTGCTCACAAGCCCCCAAAAATCACTGTCCCTTGATCTTGACTTCAGTTCTATGTCATTTTGCAAATCAATTATCTTCATATCTACACCACTTTGCAACCCAAAAACTTGATGGAATTTGGCTGATACATTTTCCACATCAATGGACTGAAATGGGTTTGAAACAAATGCAGCTATGTCTTCCATGATGTCTAACTCACCAAAACGCCGACTGAACTCCGCTGCGACTTTGTCGAGATGGGTGCAGTACTGATCTGGGTGAAAAGCATCTTTGTCTTTGATGGCTTGAGACATTTTTTCCAGGTTGGGAAAATGTGTTAGATTCCTGCTTTTTAGATGTGTAGTCCAAACACAGAGCTTGGCCTTGAACACATTCACTGCGCTTATCATCTGGAACAGATGTCTGTTTTTCCCCTGGAGGTCAGTGTTGAGCGCATTTAGTTTCGCCGTTAAATCAGTCAGAAATCCCAGGTCAAATAGCCACGCATCATTAGACAATTCTTCGTGCACCTCATTCCTAGTTGACAGAAAAGTCTTTATATTTGGCAGCAATTCAACAAAGCGCTGTAGCACTTTGCCACGACTCAGCCAACAAACATCAGCATGAAGAATCAAGTCTCCATAAGCGGCGTCAAGCTCATCCATCAATGCCTTGAATAAGCGATGTTGAAGAGCTTTAGCTCGAATCGAGTTGATCAGTTTGACCACCAATGACATAACGTGCAAGAAAATCCAATACCTTCCCAACCAAGGCCTGCTGGTGAATTACGCAGTGGTAACTCATAGGTCTCATAAGTCTGGAAAAGCGGGATCATTGCGGCACAGTGCTACAAAACCCAAGCGCACACCGCGCATCGCTGGTGCCCCATCAGTAGTTATTGCTACCAGTTAATGAATAGGAACTTTGTTGTCTTGGACATATTTTTTAAACTCGTTAAAAATATCCTCGCCCCTTGTTCTGCCGTGTCTGTAACATGCAGTGATTCATCCAATTGAACCGACAAATATTCACAAAGTGTTAAGTCCCTTAACACCTGCTGATCCACGTTCTGCGACAGTGATTCAACCCTTCTTGTCACCGTTGCAGGGCCAAGCGGGACACTGCTGAGTGCTGCCTTGATGTCGTCCTTGTTCTTGAAATCGTCCAACACTGTGTTGGCCACAATGGTCATAGCCTCTTTGATCAACTCACCATCTGTAAAAGGCTTCTTGTGTTGAGCCAAAAGGTGACTAACTCGAAATGACGCTTCTGTAGCAGCCTTATTTCGATTAACAGGTTTAGCGAAGAGAGACTGCTGGGCTTTTAGCCACGATTTTAGCTCCACAACTCTTTTAGAACGGATAGCACTCCTAAGTGGAAAGCTGTCCTTGAATGTTGGGTGGTTGGTATTGTGATGACGCTCCAGATTCCCTCTCTTACTCAGTAATATAGTTTGATGACACAGCATACACACACACTTGTCTTTCACCAATGTAAAAATGAATTCGTCTTACCATTCTGGGTGGAAATAATATGTTTTTGCCTTTTTACAAGACGCCTCAGCCATGTTAGCGGTATGTTAACCTAGCAAATGTCTTCAGTGACAAACCTTCTGTTCTCTCATTGGTCAATAAAATTGTAACCTACTAGGCCTACCCCCCACCTCCCCCCAATCTTATTGGTCACTCACTACTATGCTGGCTACAGCAGGAGCTGATGAAAGAGCAAGACGCTCATAAACGTTGGCGAACATGCAGGAATTTGGTGTTGTGTTTTTATTTTTCCTGTTATTGTCGAGATCTACTGGGAAAGCGATCGACGTGTTGGCGACCCCTGCTCTAGAGCTCTCACTAGGGGCCCAGAACTGGACTTTTCCTTTTTCTTTCTTGCAGGTGAGTGCACAGACTGAGAACACAGGGCACAACTACACTGACAGTCACTATTTTCTCACCCTGAGTGAGGTTGGTGGCCTCTAAAAACGGCTCAAGAATTTCTATCAGCTCTTTAAGCTGACCATCCTCCCGTGGCGACAAGAGGAGGTTTTGAATGCAACTGACAGCATTTGGCTATCTAAATTGCACAATAACCCTTGACTTGTTTCAGATTAGTTCCAACGTGTTGCGTTTGCTGAGGGGATGGTGATGACATCTCCAAACCACGCTTGGAAGCGGTCTTTGAACGTGGTGCTTGTGTGAAGGAGGGTGGCTGTGCAGGACACCTTTCCCAGGGTGCTTGAGAGCCCACACGCCTCTTTCAGGCCGTCCTTTATCACAAGCTGCAGTGAATGAGTGAAGCAAGACAGTCTTTGCATCTTACAGTTGTCATCTAATGTATCATCCACTAGCTGCTGATCTTCTGGGGTCAGGTCTTCCCAGATGTCATCCTCCTCCTCAAATGTGACTGGATCTTCAACCTCAGCATCACAGGGATCCTCTTGGGGAAAGCTGGTCTGGAAGGCTTTCCTCATGTTTGATGCATTATCTGTTATTACAAACATTATCTTGCCTTTAATCGGGTACTCCTCAACACAGGATTCAAACAGCATGGCAATGTTTTCGCCTGAGTGTTTCCCATGCACTCACTCACAGGCGAGAAGATAGGATTGAAGGCAAATTTCATGGGTTTTCATCTGTTGTCACTGTGTGAGCGGTCACCCCAAGAAATGACCTCATCTTTCTGTCACTCCATATGTCTGTAGTTAGAGACACTGGAAACTTCTGCCAGCCTAATTAAGGCTCTTAATTAGCGCCTTTTTGGCTTTCACCATGCCTGGAATGGTCACAGATGATTTAATGGTGGTTGAGGTAGCAGGTTGTGACACAGTGGAGGAAGTCTGGTATTCTTGGAACCTATATGGGGAGATAAACATTTAGCTCCTGATGCCAAACAACTTTAAACTTTCATATCAACAAGAATATTATAGGCCTATTATTAATGTATTTATTTGCACACATTAGTAATAAAGTTGGTTCATTTAATCTCAAAATTCAAACCTGAAGTTCAGTTTATACAGATTAAATTGAATCAATTCATAATCATGGTTCCTAATTTCGAATTTAAATAGTTAGTTCATGTACAGTTAATTTAACATCTCAACAACAATAACCTCTTCAAGTAACTGTTAGCAACGAATTCATGAATTTCCCCTTGGGGATCAATAAACTATCTATCTATCTATCTATCTATCTATTAAAATGATGTCCCCAGTAAAATGATGTGGCGCAGTTTTTCCTACCGCGCTGGCAGATGTAGGTAATGGAACACTTGTAGCGATTACATCTACTGTGAAAGGTAGCGAATGTTATTTCCTTCTGAGCAGGCATCAACGTAATGTACATCGCCTCAACAAATGGCTCTGGCCTCAACACTTGTCTATTCT
>NC_063196.1:35142610-35152610 GCF_017589495.1 Alosa alosa | reverse complement strand
AACTTGTGTGTGCACCCACAAAGTTAGCTTTGGCTGGTAACTAGCAGTAGCTCACATATTTGTGTGTAATGGTGGAGTCAGGTGTTTGTGTGTGGTGTGGTGCATTGGTGCCTGGTACCGAAGAGCTCCGTGTGACATTACCGCCCTCCTGCCCTAGGGTGGCAATACTGGGCAGCCTGGACAGGTGGTCAGCGACAACATTCTGCTGGCCTCTTGTGACGGACACAGAACTGGAAGGCTGCAACTCAAAGTACCATCTTGTCACCCGGGCATTCTTGTTCTTCATGGTGTTTATCCACGTCAGTGCTCTGTGATCTGTGTAAAGATCAAAATTCCGCCCAACAAGTAATACCTCAAACTATCTAATGCCCACTTAATTGCTAGGCATTCCTTCTCCACAGCTGAATACCTTGTTTCTCGTGGCAGTAGTTTTCGACTGAGAATGGGACAGGCTGTTCTTCACCTGCTTCTCCTTGTGCGGGGCCGGCTCCCAGGCCACATCGGAAGCATCCACCTCGACAAGAAAGCTTTTTGGAAGTCAGGGCCTGGAGTACAGGGCAGCACACAAACCTTAAAGCTTTGTGCTGGCAGTTTCACATTCATCATTCCAAATGACAGGGTTACTGGCAGATTTCTTTGTCAGGTTAGTTAATGGAGTAGCAAGGGTAAGCAATGAGGGATAAATCTTCGGTACCAATCAATCAAGCCGAGGAAAGATTTTACCTGGGTCTTTTGTTGTTGGACGTGGACTATCCCTGATTGCTTTGTACCTTATCCACCTGTGGTCTGGATGGTGCCTTTTCCCAGTTGGTATCCAAGGTACCTTGTTTCAGCTCTTGCCCACTCACACTTCTGCACATTCAGCGTCAGGCCCGCCTGCTGGATCGTCTCAAGGACACGATGCAGGTGCTCAGATGTTGCTGCCAGGTGTTACTAAAAAATGACAAACATCATCCAAATAGGCAGCACTACAGTCAGAGCAATCTTTGAGTATTCGGTCCATTAAACGCTGAAAACTGGCAGGTGCCATGAAGGCCAAAGGCATCACGCGAACTGAAACGGGCCCATGGGGTGCGAAAAGCAGTGTAGGCCTTGGACTTCTCTTCTAAAAGGGACCTGCCAATAACCTTTACAAAGGTCTAAAGTTGTAATGAAATTGGCATGGCCTACCTTCTCCAGCAGCTCATCTATGCGGGCATTGATAGGCATCGGAGGGAGATGGCATTCAATCTCCGGAAGTCAAGGCACACCGTGATGGACCCATCTTTTCTTCGCACGACTACCGCATCGCTGTTCTTATTCACTGACTGGATTCGCTCTATCACACCAAGATCCAGCATGAACCTCCTTTCTAGGACCCTCAACCATTCTCTCAGGAATGCGTATGGCATTGTCTGATGGGGATCTGGTCAGGTTTGAGACGGATAGTGTGTTCTCAGGAGTGTAGTCTTCCTGGCTTCGCTGAAAAGAGTGCAGGATGGTTACTGAACAGATCACCAACCATTTGTTTCTCACCACATCCAGGTGTGTGGTAGGGTCACCTCTGTCTCACACCATTCATTGCCTGCATACGTCTTTACAGCTCCGTCTCTTCCTCCACGTACTGGACAAACCCTCTTGTGGTCTGCTCGCTCATGCCAGGCCAGGGGAGATTCATGGTACATTTGAAATAAAGCACCCTTCTCTGGATGGTGAACTTCATATGTTCTTTGAACTGATCTTTAGTTGGATAGTGTAGCCCTTGCCACTTGACCAACAACTTGCTAGAAGACAGAGACATGTAGGGTACTGGCCAACTGAAACTCTCACCTTGTTCTTGAATGCTGGTCCTTTACCTCTTCTGGTTCGTTGGGCTTCCTGGAATTCTCTGGGCTTCTTGCTGATGCTACTCAGTCGGTTCCGCATCTGCAACACATTGCGGACGATGCCTTGGCTGTTGGCCTCGTTGGTGGTGCCCTTCCCGAACTCTTCAGGAGGTCTAGTGGCCCCTCACTGACCACCACCATTACAGGCTCGAGGCAATGGCTTGATTGGCAACGAGGCACTTCCGATGAGGCAAACAGAAAGGCGGCCGCGCCCCAATCTCGTATGTCATCCACCAGCTGCGGACATCGACAAAGTTTGAAATTAAACCGCTCAACAGGCGTCAGTTTAGGGGATGATAAATTGTGGTGTTCAGGAGCCTTGATCCCCAGCTGCTGGTAAGCTGCATCATCAGCGAGAAATTGAGTTTGTGCCTTGGTCGGTGATGATTTCATCAGGCATGCCGCTCTGAAAACAACTGAACAAAAGAGCGCTGTGCTTTGGAACGGTTGCGCTTCGCGGTGATGCTTCAGACCTGGTGGCATAATCACACACCAGTGTACCTGTGCCAAGTGCTTGTTTCAAAGGGGCCCACAATGTCCATGGCAATTCTCACGGAAAGGAGAGGAAATAATAGACAGTGGACACAACGAATCTTTCAGACCTCTCGCGGACACCAGGGTCTTTTGACAGATGGTTTCTTTCCAGTAGTGTTGTGTGTCAGTGGCACATGGTTAAAGCCAAAGAATCTAGCACCTAGCCTAAGATAGGTTTTTCTGCTTCAAATGCCCAGCCAGGACTGTGTGTACTGAATTGAGAACCAAAGGTCTGCAGGCCTTTGGAACTGCCATTGTTTACACCTGCATCTGACTGATTATTACCAGAATACCATTTTCAATCAGGTACCTGTCTGGAGCCAAACTTCTCTGTGGTGTTAGACTCTGCTCTTTGGATCAGTGAAGTTAGTGTGGAGATCTGCCTGTTGCAGTTTAACAATGTTGTGTGGCACATCCCAATCAACATTCAACCCCTCAGTATCAATTTTCTGAAGCGAAGCCCCATGGCTGTGCTTCTCTGGCGTCGGCTGGCGCGTTTTCATGTGCCCTGTTCCCACGCGGATCCGGTTCTGACAGATCTGGTGGTGGCTCCACAGCCTTCTGGGAGCGGGTAACCACAGGGCATGACCATTGACATCGGTGGCATAGAACATCGGCAACAGATCTGAAATCCTCACACTGGTACATCCCTCCCCAGGATAACGTAAAGGTAAGTTTGCACAACCACCATTTGCAGTGAAGTATTTCACTCCATCAATTTCAACGGTAAGTTCTGCTACTGGATGTTTTGCTTTCTATCTCCATGTACACTCAATTTCTTTCTCATTCTGATAATCAGACAGTTTAAGAGTGCATGACACATTTGATTAAAGTTACAACACTGATATCCATCCTTCGCGTCAAGTGCCTTCGTGCTTTTAACTTTTTGGTTTGCTACAGTTCGTAACCTCAGATCTGGCATCACACAACGGCACATAACAAGAAGCAGACGGTTTTGGCACCATAGGGACAAACAGGCCTTGTGACCTTTCTGTTGACAGAAAAAATATGCACCAATGCAGGTCCTCCCATTACCCCAACTGTATGAGCAGTATTGTTACCCTGACTGTCGGTGATCCCCACCCTGATTTACCTGCACTTGGCTTATAGCCTGTGATGGCTTGTAGTGAGCTGGGCGGTTGAGGGGTCTGCAATAGGCATTGATGTACTGTAGCCAGCTTAGCAGTCTTTCTGCATCTTCTGGCTCATGTTCACAGGTCCGCTTTACCTCTGGGGACAGTACATTCAGCAGCTGCTCCATAATCACCCTTCTCATGGATCTCCTCCTTGGTGTGTTTCTCTGGTTGCTGTGACGGAAGAGATGCTTCCAGCGATGATAGGTCTCCATTAGTGTTTCTCCCGCTGGTACTGTATCTCGAACACAGCTGTCGATATGTCTCCTTGGTGATGTCAAACTTCAGCAGCAGGGCCTCCTTCAGCTTCTGGAAGTGTCTGCGTAAGTCTCATCCATCATGAATATGCTTCCAGGGAAGCTTTGCCAGTGACAGAGACCAGTCTTACTGCCCACTCTCGTTCTGGCCGCTGCCATATGCGTCGGCAGCTCAAACCTCAACCAGGAAATTCTCCATATCTTCTATTTGGTAAGGGTGTGGTTTTGGTTCCTGGGGTCCGTCCTGAATTTTTGTTGTACTGTGGGTGTGCCAAGACTGGCTGTCGCTGGCGGCTGCAGTGCTGGGGCGAGCTGGCGCTGGCTGCCATGCTGCGGCGTTGGACTTTTGTTGGTAAGTATACTGGTGAAATATTCTAGGCTTACTGCAAGGGTTGGCTGGCACGCTCTGGCTCTGGCTTGGCGTGACTGGTGGCAGATCGAGTCTTGGGCTCACTCCAAGCCTGCTGGAAAATGCTGGTTGGTGTGAGAGGGAGATTCTTGGCGCTGGTCGTGCTGTGTGAGAGAAAATTGCGTAATTCTTCTACTTGTAGCCTCGTCCACGCTCTAACTCGTGAGCCTCATCGCAACTGCTGGGATGTGAAGAGTCTCGTACCACGTCTGTTAGCGATGTGTACTTCTGGAAAGACAGGAACACCACCCTGTCCTCGGTCCTGGCCCCACTGCATTGTGGTCCTGGGCATCTGCTTCTCTTTGCTCTTGCTCTGTTCCGACTGAGCTGTTTAAACATCCTCTTGCCCTTCGCTGGTGCTTGGCTTTCGGGTGGCGAGCCTGTTGGTGTTAACTTTTCGCTGGGTTGCTCGAACTGGTTTTCTTCGGCTGGCCATCCCTTCTGACACCATATGTCACATGGGTTCTGTGTGAAATGATGACTCGACTGAATTTCAACTCCAGTGCTGGAATATTTTTTATTTGCAGTCAAGGTTCTCAAAAAGTGATGAAGTGACCAAAACAAAAAGAAACAAAATAAAGTTGAAGTTTCAAACTAACCTACCAAAAATATTGTGAGCCCTATGAACCTTTAGAAAAAGAAAAACAATATATTATCTAAGAAGGAAAGAAAACTTGCCAGTCTGAAGAGAGCAAAACTGCACAATAACACCACAAACAGACTGCAATGGAAATGGGCGCCAACTACCTCTTTCTGGGGTGCCCAAATACCACAAGCCTCCTACAATTAACTTTAAACAGCTGTACACATACAAACCCCACTAATCTCCCATTTGCAAAACAATGGCAAGATTTCGAAAATAACCAAAGTTACCCATTTTACACTTCCCCATCATTCACATTACCGACCTGATTTCTTCACAACTCTTAATTTACTTAATTAGCAACAATTGGAAATCACAGATCATAATGAAATTTTGGCACTACAAAGCCAGCTGGCCTCCACAGCTCGGGTCAGCACAGTACGGAGGTGCTGCCAGAGAGAGAGAGAAGACAAACGACGAAACAAACGTGGCTCCCACTCACCACGCTCAAGATAAGTTATTAAAGACAATAATGATACCCATGTCTGATTCTTAACTATGAGATCACTTTTTATGGCTTCTGCTACACACAACGTGTGCACCCACAAAGTTAGCTTGACTGATGACTAGCAGTAGCTCAACATGTCCGCGATTGATAATGGGTGGAGTCAGGTGTTTGTGTGGTATGGTGCATTGGTGCCTGCACCGAAGAGTCTGCGGTGACATTACCGCCTCACCTAGGTGGCAATACTGGGTACGGACAGGTGGTCACGACAACATTCTGCTGGCCTCTGCCAGACGGATTACAGAACTGAAAGGCTGTAACCCAAGTACCACGGTCACCCGGGCATTCTTGTTCTTCATGGTGTTTATCCACGCCAGTGCTCTGTGATCTGTGTAAAGATCAAAATTCGCCCAATGCTGGCTAATAATTAAACTATCTAATGCCCACTTAATTAAGGCATTCCTTCTCCACAGCTGAATACCTTGTTTCTGTGGCAGTAGTTTTCACTGAGAATAGATGGGCTACTTCACTGCTCTCCTTGAAGTGCAGGACCTACCCCAGGCCACATCCGAAGCATCCACCTCTACAAGAAAGCTGTCAGGGCCTGGAGTACAGGAGCTGCACACAAACACCTTCAAAGCTTTGTGCTGCAGTTTCACATTCATCATTCCAAATGACAGGGTTACTGGCAGATTTCTTTGTCAGTTAGTTAATGGAGCAGCAAGGGAAGCAATGAGGATAAATCTTCGGTACCGTTCAATCGCTTCAGGAAAGATTTTACCTGGGTCTTTGTTGTTGGACGTGACTATCCCTGATTGCTTTGTACCTTATCCACCTGTGGTCTGGATGGTGCCTTTTCCCAGTTGGTATCCAAGGTACCTTGTTTCAGCTCTTGCCCACTCACACTTCTGCACATTCAGCTGCCAGGCTCACTGTTGATCACCTCCTCAAGGACACGATGCAGGTGTTCAGATGTTGCTGCTGTGGTGTTACTAAAAAATGACAACATCATCCAAATAGGCAGCACTACAGTCAGAGCGCAATCTTTGAGTATTCAAATCCATTAAACGCTGAAAACTGGCAGGTGCGCCCATGAAGGCCAAAGGCATCATCGAACTGAAACAGGCCTATGGGGTGGAAAGCAGTGTAGGCCTTGATCTCTTCTAAAGGGACCCGCCAATAACCTTTACAAAGGTCTAAAGTTGTAATGAAATTGGCATGGCCTACCTTCTCCAGCAGCTCATCTATGCGGCATTGATAGGCATCGGAGGGAGATGGCATCCAATCTCCGGAAGTCAAGGCACACCGTGATGGACCCATCTTTTCTTCGCACGACTACCGCATCGCTGTTCTTATTCACTGACTGGATTCGCTCTATCACACCAAGATCCAGCATGAACCTCCTTTCTAGGACCCTCAACCATTCTCTCAGGAATGCGTATGGCATTGTCTGATGGGGATCTGGTCAGGTTTGAGACGGATAGTGTGTTCTCAGGAGTGTAGTCTTCCTGGCTTCGCTGAAAAGAGTGCAGGATGGTTACTGAACAGATCACCAACCATTTGTTTCTCACCACATCCAGGTGTGTGGTAGGGTCACCTCTGTCTCACCATTCCATGCCTGCAACAGCTCTCCACTGGGCTTTCCTCCACGCACTGGACAAACAGCACCCTCTTGTGGTCTGCTCACCATGCCAGGCCCTGAGGAGATTCTACATGGTACATTCTGAAATGGCTTACCCTTCTCTCAGATGGGTGGAACTTCATATGTTGTCGGGCTGATTCTCCGTTGATAGTGTATGGCCCTGCCACTTTGGCCAACAACTTGCTAGAAGAACAGGGCAATAGCAGGAGTACTTTTGGCCAACTTGAAACTTCTCTTTGTTCTTTTGAATGCTGGCCTAAGTGCCCACCCTTCTGGTTACGCCGGGCTTCCTGGAGATTCTCCTGGGCTCGGTGTTTCTCCAGTCGTCTCGCGATCTGCAACATCACTGGACGCCTTGCCAAGTTGGCCTCAAGTGGTGGTGGTGGTGCTTCCCAATTAACTCTTCAGGAGGTCTAGTGGCCCCTCACTGACCACCGCACAAGAGCTCGAACGGGCTAAAAAAGCCGGGTTGATTTTGAGTGCACTTCCGGACAGGCAAACAACAGAAAGGCAGCCACTTGTCCCAATCTCGCCTGTGTCATCCACAAAACTTGGCGGAGCATCGACTTCAAAGTTTGATTAAACCGCCGACGCAGCCCGCCAGTTTGGGATGATACGTGTGGTCTTCAGCCTTGATCCCCAGCTGCCGGGTAAAGCTGCATCATCGTTTAGAGAGTTTGTGCCTTGGTCAGTGATGATTTCATCAGGCATGCCAACTCTGGAAAACAACTTTGAACAAGAGCACTGATAACTTTGGTGGTTATGCTGCAGTGGAAATGCTTCTGGAACCCAGGCATAATCACACACCACCAGTATGTACTGTCCCAGAAGTGCTTGTTTCCGCGGGCCCACAATGTCCATGGCAATTCTGGCGGAAAGAGGAAATGACGGGCAGTGGACACAACGGAGCTCTTTTCAGACCTGCGGACACCAGAGGTCTTTTGACAGACAGACATGTTTTGCAGTAGTGTTGTGTGTCAGTGTACATGGTTGGCCAAAAGAATCTTAGCACCTAGCCTAAGATAGGTTTTCTGTAGTCTCAAATGCCCAGCCCATGGGACTGTGCTAGATTGAGAACAAAAGGCTTGCAGGTAACTGGAACTACCAGTCGTTTCACACCTGCATCTGACTGATTGTGCCAGAATACCATTTTCAATCAGGTGCTGTCTGGAGCAAACTTCTTCTGTGGTGTTAGACTCTGCTCTTGGATCAGTGAAGTTGGTGTGGGATCTGCTCATTGCAGCTTAACAATGCTGTGGCACATCCCAATCCAACAGTCCAACCCCTCATATCAATTTTCTGGAAACTAAGTCTCCATGGCTGTGGTTTTCTTCTAAGCTGCCGCTGGCTTAATGCTGTTGTGGGTTCTTTATTCCCTTACCTTGGATCAAGTTACTGACAGATCTGGTAGTGGCTCCACAGCCTTCTGGGAACGGGTAACCACAGGGCATGACTCATTGACATCATTGGCATGAGACACATCAGTAAATAGACCTAAGTAAATCACCCACACTGGAGTACATCCCTTCCCCAGGATAACATCAAAAGGTAAGTTTGCACAAACTTCACCATTTGCAGTAAGTATTTCACTCATCAATTTCAACAGTAAGTTCTGCTACTGGATGTTGCTTTCTATTCCATGGCCACACTCAATTTCTTTTCATTCTGGATAATCAAGACAGTTTAAAGGTACATGACAATATTTTGATTAAAGACACAGCACTACCAGTATCCATCATCGTGATCAAGTGTAACCCCATTAACTTTAACTCTTTTGGTTTACTGGTTCCATGTCGTTAACTCCTCAGATCTGGCATCCCCCTTGGCACATAACAAAACCCAGACAGTTTTGGCTTCCTTGCATAAACAGAGGCCTTGTGACCTTTCTGTTGAGCAGAAAAACATACCAATGCAGATCTCCCATTACCCCCAACTGTATGAGCAGTATTGTTACCCCTAACTGTGTGAGTAGAATCCCCACCCCAGAGTTACCTGCACTTGGCTTATAGCCCTGTGATGGCTTGTGAGTGAGCAGCTGGAAGCGGTTAGAAAGGAGTCACAGCAATGAACATTGATGTACTGCAAGCGCCAGCAGCGGTCTTTCCATCTTCTGGCTCATGTTCACAGACCCAGGTCCGCACCTCTGGGGACAATTACATTTAACAGCTGCTCTGCTTAATCACCTTCTCGCCGATCTCTCACCTCCTTGGTGTGTTTCTCTGGTTGCACCCAACGTGGAAGAAGATGCTTCAAGCGATGATGGGTCCTCCGGTAGTGTTTCTCCCGCTGGTACTGTGCTCCTCGGAACCGCTGTCGATATGTCTCCTTGGTGATGTCAAACTTCAGCAGCAGGGCCTCCTTCAGCTTCACCGAAGTCATCTGCATGGTCCTCATCCATCGCCGAATATGCTTCCAGGGCTTTGCCAGTGAGCAGAGGAACCAGTCTTACCTGCCCACTCGTTCTGGCCAATTGCCATGTATGTGTCGAGAGGCAGCTCAAACCTCAGCAGGAAATTCTCCATATCTTCTCCATGCTGGTAAGGGTGTAGTTTTGGTTCACGGGTCGTCCTGGGTACATTGTCACCTGTGGGTTGTGCAAAGGCTGGCTGTCAGCTGGCGGCTGCAGTGCTGGGACGACGGCTGGCTTCGGCTGCTTTGTGCTCGCGGCGTTGGACACTGTTGGTAAGTATACTGGTGAGTATTCTAGGCTTACTGCAAAGGGTTGGCTGGCACGCCTGGCTCTGGCTTCGGGCGTGACTGGTGGCAGGTCGAGTCTTGGGCTTTCCTCTGCAAGCCTGCTGGAAAATGCTGGTGTGGTGGAGAGGAGATTCTTGTGTGGTGCGTGTGCTGTGAGAAATTAAACAATTCTTCTGATGGCCTCGATCACGTCGCATCCGCGCCTCTTGACGGCAGCCTCCCATCTACGCAACTGCTGGGATGTGAAGAAGTCTGCACCACGTCTATTGCTTATGTGGCCGCTTCTAGAAGGAGCAGGAACACCACCCCTGTCCTCAGGTCTGGCCCCCTTTGCATTGTAGTCCTGGGCATCTGCTTCTCTTGCTCTTTGCTCTG
>NC_063196.1:35090110-35137610 GCF_017589495.1 Alosa alosa | reverse complement strand
CAGTGTTTTACGATGTCTGTCATGGGGAAGTGTTTTTCCCCATTAATTTATTCTAGGTTACTGTCAGTGATTGACGCGAGAGAAGCGGGTTCTGTGTTTCGTTCATGTCAGTGACTGACGCGAGAGAAGCGGGGTGTTGTGTTGTGTTGCGTTGCGTTAATTTATTTTCATTGGGCATACCGTGCCGTGCCGTCCACAGCTCTTCAGTTCTGACAAAGCCAAAATTACTCCTTTTGAAACAATGAGTGCAGGAAGCGCGTTTGTATGGTTATATTGCTTGACCCCAATTGATCCCAAGCAGCTTTCAGCCATAAGGCTACTTTGAGAACATTTCAATTCACCCGACACTAATATTCAAAATGTTGAAAACTATTTCGGCATAGCCTATAAAGCAGTTTAATTAAATGGAATGTTAGTTGTAAACAAACGAGCTACTTGGTGAGGCTTGGCCTCACAGATGCGCTCGTGCCTTAGATGGCAGGAAAAATCTTCACGATATTAACTAACCACCCGATTCACGTTGGCTGGGGGGAAGGGGGGCAATCAGACATTTGTGGCCAGTTAATCCGCCCTGCCCCCAACAAATCACACCTTCCCACCTCTGACATCTTAAAAGAAGTCAAGAGGACTCCTTACTCACAGACCTATTCACAAACCTGCGGTATTTTGCCGTGTTTTGAAATCCTATGCAGCTACAGGAGCTTCCAATCGTGAGGAAGCAATTTTGCATTGTAGGCATAACTAACATGCAATAACGCCGCCAACAACAACCAAAACTAGGCTAATCATTGTCAACATGTAAATTAAATGTAACATTATTGTGAATCAAATTAAAATGTTCTCTTTTGCAAACGTAGGCATAGTAACAGAATAATTTAATAATGTTACAAAGATACTACATCAATCCGTATGTTTCTTTGGGCTACTAGGCTGTTTTGCCTTGATTCATTTAGGCTAGGCCTTTTTATTCAGGGCCGTATTCACGAAGAATTTTAAGGCTAAAAGTAGCTCCTAACTGGCGAATTTAGGAGCAACTCCTAAAAATAATGGGCGTTTCACTCCTAACTTTAGGACTCCTAATTTTTTCACAAAAAGTAATTCACGAAGTATTTTAGACCTAAATGTAGCACCTAAGTCTGGGACAGCTTAAGTCGAGAGGACTCCTAACTCACTAAGACCTATTCATAAACAGCTTTTTTGTGGCATTTTAGTTGCGATGTTTTGAAATGCGTAGCCTATGCGCAACAGGAGCTTCCAATCACGAGGGAACAATTTTGCATTCATAAAAGGGATGCAATAACGCCACCAACAACAACCAAAACTACTCATTGTTAACATGTAAATGAAATGTAACGTTTCATTGTGAATCAAATTAAAATGTTCTCCTCTTTGCAAACGTAGCCTAGGCATATGGTGACAGATTAATTTAATAATGTTGCAAAGGTAGGCTACTACATCAATCCATAGGCCTATGTTTCATTAGGCTACTAGGCTATTTGTTTTGCCTTACTCTTTATTCATTTAGGCTAGGCCTTTTTATTCAGTTATTAATCATCTTCCGTCCTTCGCACTACTTGTGTAGCGCACGCATTCTGAGACCTGTCACCTGTCACTCATCATCGTAAGGGAGGTGTTTGGAATCATGCCCGCGTTAAAATCATCAGCCAATCAAGGTGGTCACGCTTGCCCATTTACCCAAATGAATGGTCGAATATTACTGATGATCATTGTTATTTAAGAACATGCGTGTGCGTGGGTACCAAAACATCTTGCTCGTTAAAAGCATCATAACGCACATTCTGGCGGGTCTGTTATTTACTGTAGGCTCGCCAAACCACATGCCTTTATTTTGGGCAAGCCTGCATTCATTCATTCATTCAACCTTTATTTATTCTCGGAGGGTCATTGAGGGAAGCTCTCATTTTCAATGAAGCCGAGATTACAGAAGCGAAGCAAAGCACTCCACAAACAAGACAACATTCGAGGCCTTCTGTTGAAGAATTTTATATAAAGCCTGCGCTAACAGTAATCCTCCTGCCCCTGATAGGCCTACCACAGCTGTGGATAGTGTGGAATGTTCAAGTAATAACACAATCCAATGTGTGTCTCAATTGTCCCCCGCTGACCACCTCACACATTTCTCTACATTTTGCAATGAACTTACATGACACAATGCCATAAAATATGCCAGTTTTAGGACACAAAATAATGTTTGTAATGATATCAGGTAGGCCTACGTTTAACAGTAACAAGTGTAGCTATTCATTGTCCAAGGTGCATGGTGAAGTGAAATTCTTACTTTGGAAAACAAACATTTGCCGATATCATCGCCGATCATCAGAATATTGCAACAGATTCTGTGTTCTGGACTGCAGGTAACTTGTTAAGCCAGTGGTTCTCAAACTTTTATTTAATTCTCCACTTCGATCAAGGGGCATGACTGATGATAGTGGAGATAACGTGTTATCCCGAGGCTTTTGCAAGTCAGCATCTTCGACGGTAGTCTATTAAAAATATAAGTTTTCGATGTCCCAAACGGAGAGCCATACTTTATTGTTTTTAACGATCTCTATGCTACTCACAAAAATGTAGGCATGGGGACATGATGAAGTAGGCTATCCAACTGTCTGTGTTAAATTAATGTGATTACGAGGTGGCGCGTCTGCAGTCAGCCAAATATGAATGTAATTCTGCGGCATAAAGCAGATGTATTTGTTTATTGTACAGAAAAATAAAAATGACATGTCAAGCAGTCAATTGACTACATTGCAGTCAAGAAGTAGGGCAAATTAAGACACTGTTTTTTGATTTGCGTGAAGGCGTTACCCCAACACTGACAATAACATAGACAGCAAATTGAGATATTTTTGTTTTGTGGAGGCGCACCGGTAGGCTATCAAAAAAAGCAGATTTCAATTTTAGCTACCACCGTGTAGTCAAGCCTTAAGCCATACCCAAGTAGCCTTAATCGAGGTAATGTTTAATTACGATTTATTTTGTTATTGAATTCGTAGGCTGGGATTCCTCTCGGTAACAATTACGTTTAAAGGTAGCCTAGCCTCCTGCTTTTTCAGAAGGGGCGGCAGTCAGGCTACTGACAGAGCGATGTACAGTGGCAGAGCGACGCACAGTGGCTGAAAGTGGTACTAAAGCTTCACGCAGCTTCACGCCTCGTAATGCGCGACTGAAGTGGCCATTTGAAAGCGATGCCCACTGTACTCACTCTCACACACACACAAACGTTCACAGCAAAGTAACTGGCTAACACTCCAGCTTCTCAATATTAACTGAGTTTGTCCATGAATACTTGTTTTGTAATTGGATAACACGTTGGTGATGTCACATAGTGTAAATTAGGTCAGAGTACAGGCCACAGCACCTGCACCCGTATTGAACTGTTGTGCCCCACTACTGAACTGAACTGTTGTGCCCCAGTACTGAACTGATCTGTTGTGCCCCAGTACTGAACTGATCTGTTGTGCCCCAGTACTGATCTGTTGTGTCCCAGTACTGATCTGTTGTGTCCCAGTAAAATCTCAAGTCCAGGTTTTAAATTGCTCGAGTACTCGTCACACAGATATCACGTATCACATGGATGAGCGGAATTTCAGCTTTCCATTGATATTAGTGCCAAGTTACTTGGATAAATGCTTCGTGAGAAAATGAACATTAAACTTGCATAGAATTGAATCAGAATTCTGCACACAGCTCTACACGCCCAGTACTCTTGGTGACATCTCATGAATCTCACTCAGCACACGGAAAACCATACATCACAATAAACACACACACACACACACAGACACACACACACCATATATCACAATAAACACAAACACACACACACACACCATTTATTACAATAAACACACACACACACACACACCATACATCACAATAAACACACACACACACACCATATATCACAATAAACACAAACACACACACACACACCATATATTACAATAAACACACACACACACCATACATCACAATAAACATACACACACACACACACACACACACCATACATCACAATGAACACACACACACCATACTGTACATCACAATAAACACACACACACACACCATACATCACAATAAAACACACACACACACACACACACCATACATCACAATAAACACACACACACACACCATACATCACAATAAACACACACACACACACACAGACACACACACCATATATCACAATAAACACAAACACACACACACACACCATTTATTACAATAAACACACACACACACACACACCATACATCACAATAAACACACACACACACACCATATATCACAATAAACACAAACACACACACACACCATATATTATAATACTTGCCTTTCAGCTCTTAATAAGGGCATATCTTTCGTGCCAGCAACCTATTGTAATGAGTTCAATGCCTATGTGGACTTCCAGAAATTTTTCCGAACTTTGCGTATAAAGGAATTCTTCTCTAGTAACCCTCATACAATCCCAATGGACACAGAGTCTGTTGTCAGCCCTCCACCCCCCTGCAACTCACAGTCACCCAACACTCCATCAGCTGACCAAAGTCTCACGATCAGCTTTCGAGGTAAATCCACCTTTTTACCACCTAAGAATAGGAATGCCTCCTTAGAGACTTTTTGCCGTATGGTCGAGAGCGATATTTCCCATGTATTCCAAAAGAAAAATGAATATAAAGTGCATGATAATCTAACTAAGGAACACAGGGAGGCTCTGAAAGAACTGAATAGAGATAACACTGTGGTGATAAAACCAGCTGATAAGGGTGGAGCAGTGGTAGTAATGGACTTTCATGACTATGACACAGAAATCAGTCGCCAATTAAGTAATTCTGTTTTCTATAAAAAACTAAGGTCGAACCCCACTGAAACGTTTAAAAAAGAGATCCATAATGTCTTGACGTGTCTCCTTGAGGGTAATGAGATAAATAGGAAGGAAAGTGAATTCATGAAAGTTGACCATCCAGTGACACCAGTTATCTACACATTGCCCAAAATCCATAAAAACTGCGAGAAGCCTCCTGGGAGGCCCATTATTGCGGGCATTGGATCTCTTACGGAAAAAATATCTACATTCATTGACTTCTTTTTAAAACCACACGTCGTCTCTCTTCCATCTTTTGTAAAAGACTCTATGGACATGATCAAACTTCTTAAAGAAGTAAGACTGCCAGCGAACACATTATTGGCCACTTTTGATGTCGAGTCTTTATACACCAACATCCCGCACGATGGGGCATTAATGCTATTGATTTCTTTTTAAGAGAACATCATTCAAACAGGACCCCCAGTGTTGATTGCATAAAAATGTTGACTGAGATTGTGCTAACCAAGAATTTCTTCATGTTTAAGAATGATTTTTTCTTGCAAATTAAAGGGACTGCTATGGGAAGTACTATGGCACCTAACTATGCAAATCTGTTTGTGGGCCATTTCAAACACAATGTTGTTTTGAATCCTGTTGTCAACCCCTTCTTTTACAAGATTGTCCTTTGGCGCAGGTATATTGATGACATATTTTTGATTTGGCTGGGCACAGAAAACGAACTCTCCGATTTTCAAGACTTTTTAAATAGCAATAATGAACATCTGAGATTCACTGGGGATTTTAACAATGCGAAAATCAGCTTTTTGGATATTATGATATCCAAAGACGTCGATGTGTTAAAAACGGATCTCTATAAAAAGCCTACAGACAGGAATACTATTTTTTACATGGGAAAAGCTACCACCCCTCTAGTCTAAAGCGGAGCCTACCCATCAGCCAATTTAATAGAATACACGGCGATTTGCAGTTCCGATCAAGACTATAATGTGCAGTGTGCTGGCAACCCCCACGTTTTGTCTTTAAACGCCACCTAATATACGTAACCTTGTTGTCAGAGCAGACCGACCACCAGATAAGGCACCGCAATTCTTCCGTCCTATTCCTGATGGTAATTACAGATCGCTTAATTGCGCGCAATGTAACTTTACATATAAATGTAAAACCTTCAACCATCCACATACAGGAAAGGCACACAAAATAAAGGGAGTCATAACGTGCAATACAAAAAATGTAATATATATGATCAAATGTCCTTGTGGTTTAGCCTATATTGGAAAGACAACACGATGCCTCAAAACACGTATTGCTGAACATAGAAGCAGTATAAGGCTCAGAGATGAAAAGAATCCAGTGGCAGTCCATTTTAATACAGTAAAACACAATCTCGCAACCCTTAAGTATATCGGAATCGAACAGGTCACTATTCCTAGACGGGGTGGTGATGTCGACAACTTACTCCTAAGAAGAGAGGCTTTTATATACACCTTAAACCCTATGTCACCAAGGGGGCTTAATATGTATTTTGATCTCAAGCCTTTTCTGTGATTTCTCTTTTTGGATAATGACTATGTATGATGACTATGTATTGTTCTGTATTTTGTATATATGTATGTGTATGCAATGTATGTGTGTGTGTGTGTGTTTGTATGTATGTATGTATACATATGTGTATGTTTGTATGTGTGTGTGTACATGTATATGTATGTATGTATGTATGTATGTATGTATGTATGTGTATATTTGTATCTATATATTAGTCTTTGCCACTATGACTTTGCACATAGGCCTATTCTGATTGATACTATATCTGATTGATATAGCTTTTTTTCTTTATTATTGACACATAGGCCGAGCTGCCTGTCAGTCATGATGATTGGCACCCTTGGGTGCCCTGCCTAGGTGGGTGCTGAATGAATGGTCATGTGATATAGGCCACACTCTTCCTGTTACCCACATGCCTGACGAAGATCCAAGGGGATCGAAACGTTGCTTTTAAATGAATAAAGTTTATATTTTGGAGCAGTTGCAGTGTGCAGACCACACTTTTTAAATGAATAAAGTTTATATTTTGGTGCAGTTCCACACGTTTTAAAGTAATAAAGTTTATATTTTGGAGCCGTTGCAGTGTGCAGACCACACGTTTTAAAGTAATAAAGTTTATATTTTGTGCACGTTTTTCTACTCCCACCATATGGGCCAAAATCTAAACATTTCTCAGCCACCATCACGACTCTTATATATATAGACAACCTCTCTTACACACATATGAATACACACACACAACCCCACCATCACGACTCTTATATATATAGACAACCTCTCTTACACACATATGAATACACACACACAACCCCACCATCACGACTCTTATATATATAGACAACCTCTCTTACACACATATGAATACACACACACACACACAACCTCTCTTACACACATATGAATACACACACACACACACACACACAACCTCTCTTACACACATATGAATACACACACACACACACACACAACCTCTCTTACACACATATGAATACACACACACACACACACACAACCCCACTAACATATATATGAATATACACACACACACACACACAAGCCCACTAACACATATATGAATAACCCCCACACACACACACACACACACACACCCCACTAACACATTTTATATTGCCAGATTCCAGACAACCTCTCTTACACACATATGAATACACACACACACACACACAACCTCTCTTACACACATATGAATACACACACACAACCCCACTAACACATATATGAATATACACACACACACACACACAACCCCACTAACACATATATGAATATATACACACACACACAACCCCACTAACACATATATGAATATATACACACACACACACACACACAACCCCACTAACACATATATGAATACACACACACACACAACCCCACTAACACACACATATGAATACACACACACACACAACCCCACTAACACACATATGAATACACACACACACACACACAACCCCCACTAACACATATATGAATATACACACACACACACACAACCCCACTAACACATATATGAATATACACACACACACAACCCCACTAACACATATATGAATATACACACACACACAACCCCACTAACATATATATGAATAACCCCCCACACACACACACACACACAAACCCCACTAACACATATATGAATATACACACACACACACAACCCCACTAACACATATATGAATATACACACACACACAACCCCACTAACACATTTATGAATACACACACACACACACACACAACCCCACTAACACATATATATGATACACACACACACACACACAACCCCACTAACACATATATGAATACACACACACACTGTTATGGCCAGGCGCACTGGCCACAACATAGAATGACCGAAAAAGTCGATTGGGCTCGTTTTGGTCTAGGGGTTTATTAAACAATAAGGTAAATGACAAAACAGGAAATGGGAGTTTAACTATAACACAACAGAAAGCAACGCAGCAAGAGCGGTGATCAGCGTGGGGTGGCTCCGCCCACTCATTACAGCTCACACCTGCACACAATCAAGAACAAGCAAAAACATACTGCCGAGCAGCCAAACATTAAATGAGGAAACAGCACCACCACAGGTAGTGGAGGGACGGAACACACCCACACACACAACCCCACTTACACACATATGAATATACAGTATATTTCTAGTGGCATGATTCTGAGTGACATTAATGGAAAAATATGAAGGGAAAAAAATCATTAGACGCAAATATATAGGCTAACATAAGACATATGCAAATATTATCACATCATGCTTTTCCAGATATGGGTGGCCCAGGAAGGAAGGCCAAACATGTATAGATGGCCATTCCATTGACCAATGAGCTTATCTTTGATTAACTAGCTGACCAATGAGCTTATCTTTGATTAACTAGCTGAACGACACAGGTGACCACATCTGCATAAGTTACGGAGTGCTGAAATATGCACTATTTTGGACTATTCTAAATTGTGAAACTCAGGAAATATGCTTTGTGGTTGTGAACTTATTGCAGTATCATAACTGAAGTGCAAAATAGTTTTGGCTACAGCACAAATATGTCCATCCATAGATCAAAATAAGCAATACTAACCTCTGAATTTCTTTTCAAAGTGCACCAGATTGGTGCATTTAAACGTTTAAATATACAACGTTTTCCTAGAGGGGAGCATGCACCCCCCTAGAGGGGTTTGTGTGCCAGTGCAGCTCTAGGCCTACACTCAACAACAACAACACGTTACATTTATATAGCGCTTCTCTCAACACTCAAAGCGCTTCACACGGAAGGGGAGACCTCACTAACCACCACCAATGATGTAGCCAATTAGGGGGCCAGATTGAATGAGCCGATCACACTGGGGGATGATTAGGGGGCCAGATTGAATGAGGCAGGTTGAATGAGCAGGTTGGGAATTTATCCAGGACAAACTATTTATCCAGGGAAACTCTTTTTGTCTCGTCGCATCTGAAGGACGGCATCTCCTACGGTAACATCCCCGTCACTGCACTGGGGCATTGGAATCAGTTTTTTTGGCCAGAGGGAAGAGTGCCACCTATTGGCCACCCACAACCTAGTTTTCCAAGGAGGTCTCCCATCCAAGTACTAACCAGGATCACACTTGCTTAGCTTCAGTAATTCAGCTAAGACAAGGTACCTGCTGGTCTGGCTGCTGGCTGTGCAGTGCACTTCTAGTGATGCCCCAGTGCAGTTCTAGATGCCCCAGTGCAGTTCTAGATGCCCCAGTCTTACTGCTACAAATCAATATGGGAGCTATTTTGACTGGATGTGAGAAAAGCCAGAGGGGACCAAGATACTAGCAATGCTACATCACAATATTCAATAGTAGCAGAGCTCAATACTCTCACACACACACACACACACAGACAGCACAATACTCAATATGCACCCTCTGGTGTGTGGCTGCTCACTAACACCCCATAGATCAACAGTAGCACAGTGCTCAATACACACACACACACACACACACACACACACACACAAACACACACGCACACACAGACACACGCACACACACACGCACACACACGCACACACAGACACACACACACACATACACACACACACACACGCACACAGACACACACACACACAGACACACATACGTGACATTATTAGAGACATAGATATTACACACACACACATTAGATACACACGTGACACAGACGCACACGCACATTATAGACACACGCGTATTATTAATTTTACCTGCGCTTATTATGGCTTATTAGACGCTTTTACGCGACACAGACACACAGACACACACGCGACACACACACACACACGCACAGACACACACACACACACTATGCACACACACACACACACACATAGGACACACACACACACACTATACACACACACACACACACACACAGACACACAGACACACACACACACAGACACACAGACACACACACACACACACACACACAGACATACGCACACACAAACACACGCACACACACGCACACAGACACACGCACACAGACACACGCACAGACACACACGCACACACACACACACACACACAGACACACACACACACACGACACACACACACACACACACTATACACACACACACACTATACATACACACACACACACACACACTGATCTCGCGCTTTCTGCCACTTTGCCACCAGGCAGGTCAATGACAATCAGATCTCACATTCTCCAGAGAGGCCCTCAGACCAGATGGAGGTGACCTTGGACAGTTCACCCGAGGCTCACACACACACACACACCACACACACACACACTTACACACACACACACACACACACTTACACACACAGCCTAAAGATGGCGTCTTTTTGACCAAACTGTGCAGACTGTGCAAACAACCTGCTGGATGCTGGATATAATTGAGTGAAGTTAATGAGAATCTGACCATTAGTTCTGGTGTTAGTTATTTTTTGCTTGTTTGGTGGAAACAAATAACCTCAAACAATGTATGTGTATGTATGTGTCAATGTCAATGTATATTTTATTTATATAGAGTATTTACAGACGGCTTAGCCGCACCAAAGTGCTTCACAATAAAGTGCAATAAATAAACACTGGAAGGCACAAAAAACAAAACAAAAGGGCTACAGTTCAAATAAATTAAGAAAAGCAGAAAAAGAACATTTCAAACTAAAACACTGGGGCATAAAGGGGACACTAGCCAAAAGGCAAGTGTGAAAGGGTGGGTCTTTAAAAGGGAATTAAAACATTTAGAGACTGAGCTAAACAGATGTGGAGGGAGGCAGTTCCAGGAGTCTAGGGGCTGCCACTGAAAAAACTCTGTCCCCTTAGTTTTCAGCCTGGCCCTGGGTTCTTCCAGCCGCAGTTGCTCTGCTGACCCGTAGTGCTCTGGAAGGGGAATGGTGGTGTAGAAGATCAGACAGGTAGGTGGAGGCCAGACCATGGAGAGATTTGTATACAGTTAAGAGGAGTTTGAAATTCCATCTCGTTATTGGATAGAGAGCCAGTGGAGTGAAGCCAGAACTAGGGTGATACGTTTTTAGTGCAGGTGAGGAGGCTGACTGAGTTCTGAACCAACTGCGAGGTGGTGGAGCTGGGATTGATTGATGCCAGTGTAAGAGAGCATTACAGTAGTCCAGTTGTGAAGTGATGAAGGCATGGATGACTCTCTCAAGATCGCTCTGGGGCAGGTAGGCTTTGGTCTTAGCTAGGGTTCTTTGACATTGCATATGTGTGTGTGTGTGTGTGTGTGTGGTATGTGTATGTGTGTATGTGTGCATGTGTATGTGCGTGTGCATGTGTGTGTGTGTGCGCATGTGTGTGTGTATGTGTGCGTGTGCATATGTGTGTGTGTGTGTGTGTGCTGGGGCATCTGCTGGGCGAGGAAGCTGCCGTTAAATCTTTGATAAGCAGAGTGGAGGGGGAGGGGCTTACATAACCCACAACACTCCCACAACACTCTTACAACATAACGCTCTGCCACTGAGCATCCTCCTCCAGACCAGTCATCACAGAGGACACACCACAGACCAGGCTTCCTCTGCTGTGCTGGTGTGTGTGTGTGTGTACGTGTGTGTGTGCTCCCTGTTTGTGACTGTGTGTTTGTGTGTGTGTGTGTGTGAGGGAGAAAGAAAGTGTATGTGTGTGTGTGAGGGAGAGTGAGGGAGAGAGAGTGTGTGTGTGTGTCTTCAGGGAGAGGGTGTGTGTGTGTGATGTGTGTGTGTGAGGAGAGATGAGGGGGAGAGGAGAGGGTGTGTGTGTGAGGGGAGAGTGTGTGTGTGTGTGAGGGAGAGTGTGTGTGTGTGTGTGTGTGAGGAGAGTGTGTGTGTGTGTGTGTGAGGGAGACAGTGAGGGAGAGAGAGTGTGTGTGTGTGTGTGAGGGAGCAGTGAGGGAGAGAGTGTGTGTGTGTGTGTGAGGGAGAGTGTGTGTGAAGTATTAATGAGGGGAGGAGAGAGTGAGGGGAGGTGTGTGAAAGGGGTGAGGGAAAAATGTGTGTGTGTGTGAGGGAGTGAGGGAGAGTGTGTGTGTGTGAGGGAGAGGGGAGAGTGTGTGTGTGTGAGGGAGAGGGAGAGTGTGGGAGAGAGAGAGTGTGTGTGTGAGGGAGAGAGTGAGGGAGAGAGAGAGAGATTGAGAGAGAAAGAGAGAATGTGTGTATGAGAGAGAGTGTGTGTGAGAGAGAGAATGTGTGTGTGTGAGAGAGAGAGAAAGAGTGAGGTAGAGAGTGTGTGTGTGAGAGAGTGAGAGAGTGTGTGTGTGAGAGTGGGAGATTGAAAGAGAGTGTGCATGAGAGAGAGAGTGTGTGTGTGTGTGTGTGTGAGAGAGAAAGAGAATTCGGAACATTGGCAAACATTGGAAAAATGAGACCAAAAACCAAAGCAAATTAGAAGGTTACCGGGCCAGAAAATCTGAATACAAATTCTCTTTAGTGTCACAGATACAAAGCAGAGCAGACTCTGACCACTTACAGACTCTGTGACCACAGCCTAGCTAGAAAACGGCAGACCAGGACACACACACACACTCTGACCACATACAGACTCAGTGACCACAGCCTAGCTAGAAAGTGGCAGACCAGGACACACACACACACACACATACACTCTGACCACATACAGACTCAGTGACCACAGCCTAGCTAAAAAACGGCAGACCAGGACACACACACACATACACACACACACATACACACACACATACATACACTCTGACCACATACAGACTCATTGACCACAGTCTAGCTACAGAAAACGGCAGACCAGGACAGTCATGGATGCTAAGAGAGCAAATTATATATGGTCACTGCATAACAGGTGAGGTTGAATATGTGGTCACTGCATAACAGGTGAGGTTGAGACTGAAGTGCACTTTCTTCTTAATAACCTAAAAAACGTTCTGGCGTTGAATGCCAGTAAAACAAAAGAAATGGTTATTGATCTTAGACGTCACACGAGAGAGATACCGCATACCATTGTCAACAATGCACCTATTAAGACTCTTGAATTTCCCCTTGGGGATCAATAAAGTCTCTATCTATCTATCTATCTCTCTAGAGAGAGTCAATACTTATAAGTACTTAGGAATTAAAATTCATGACAGGCTGAAGTTTGATGTGCCACCGCCAAAGTTAAAAAGCTGCAACAACGGATGTTTTTCCTGAGAAAAATAAATAGTTTTAAGGTCAACCTTTATATTCTGCAGCTGTTTTATAAAGGCGTCCTCCAGAGCATCTTGTCTTTTGGCTTGATTTGTGTATTTGGTAACATGCGCAAGCAAGATCAGGTCAAGCTGCAACGCATGATTAAAATGGCTAGTAGAATCATTGGATGTGATCAGACGTCGGCTGCTCAGTCGTGTAAAGATCTAATATTGAGTAAAGCTGAACGCATCCTCAGAGACATCTTCAGCATACTGTGTATCTGTATGTTTTTAAATGTTTAATGTATCTCTGCGCCTTGACCACCTGAATTTCCCCTCTTTTGCTGCGTGGCGGTCAAACAAGCCTTTCAAGTTCAATAGAAAGGATCAGGCTTCACACACTTGGATTTGAATTTTCCAAGTTTGCCGTCTGTTCTGTAAAGATTTGAGAATGTTTTGAGTTTTCTCTTAGTGAGGCTGTTATGGAAGTTTGTGTTCATTGTGCTCATTCTTTTTTTACCAGCTCAGTTACCATTTGTTTCCCAGACTCTGCAGCATGTTAGGTCATTCAGTATATCTTCTGAAGCAACGTCACCGCTTGTCAAAGACACCAACACATACATATTCTCCAGTTGTCCCAGTTGTCAAAGACACCAACACATACATATTCTCCAGTTGTCCCAGTTGTCAAAGACACCAACACATACATATTCTCCAGAATGAAATCATCTTTATCCCTTCTGATTCTTTGTTAGCCTGACGAGCCAGACGCACATTAAAATGTAGGGTCTGGGCACTCACCGTCCGCAGTGCTCAGTCCGAGGGGCGGGATAATCGGTTGTCTTTCAAATTCCCTCTGCACGCAATAGGACAGCGCGATGAGTCCCATGCGTTCACCAGCGGAGCTAGTTGGCTAGTTCAAACTTTTGCCGACTTAATAAAAGCTTAACTCGTGTCACACTGTTCGCCAACAGCAACATCCATCTTATTTGTTTTCAAGTAGCAGGAATTCAAGCCAAACCGCTGCAACTCTGCCATCAATCATTATGTTAAGCCCGCCTAACGACTCTATACACGATTTGATTGGCCTGATAGAAGTTTAATTTTTCGAGCTCACAAGCCAACAGAGAGTTGCTAGACTAGCCCTGGCAGCAAATGTAATGCGTCTGGAAGTCTTTGTGGTTGTCTTCATCATCTTCTCCATCATGTGTCAGTCCAAATAGAGAACTAGTGACCTGTGCTAAAGATGCACGTTCATTTTAGGTGATGGACCAACGTTTTTTAGCTGTCTCATTTCGAGTGATGCCTACCAATCCTCGAGCAACCTTTCCGGTTTTGTTGATGTGCTCAAGGCAAAGATCAAATGGCAGATTGTTGAAGCTGTGTTTGGCTTCTTTGGCTACAAAATCACCATCTAGGAAGCCCTGGTAGACCCGAACTGCATTGGCTCCCTATTTCCTATAGAATTGATTTTAAGGTTATGTTAATTACTTACAAAGCTCTGAATGGCATAGCACCTTCATATATCTCTGAGCTTTTAATATCTTATCAACCACAAAGGAAACTTAGATCATCCAATTCTAATCTTTTAATCGTACCCAAAGTGCTCCACAAACAAAGTGGAGAAGCTGCTTTTATCCATTATGCCCCCAAACTATGGAACACCCTGCCTCTGTACATCAAGCAGGCGAGTTCAGTAAATATTTTTAAAAAAGATCTGAAAACATACCTGTACAGGAAAGCTTTTAGTTAACTCATCTTATCCTGTAGACTACTTTTTCAGATTATTCTACATCTGCTGCTATTGGAGGGCTCCCCCTATTAAGTCAGGTTCTGCTCAAGGTTTCTTCCTGGAATATGGGAATTTTCCTTGCCACAGTTGCCATATGGTGTGCTTGTGGGGGTTAAGAGGGTTAAGGCTGCCAGTCTTATGACATGTCATTTTTTTCTATATTTTTGATATGTTGCTGAGTGGATCATAAACGGCCCCAGCAATGAAGAAAAGTGATAATGACTGACTGACTATTATTGTGTTACATGCTTCAAATGTAAAGCACTTTGAGCTGCATTCTGTGTATGAAAGGTGCTATACAAATAAAGCTTATTATTATTACCCGGGGTGCCGTCTGTGTCATGTGATGTTCCATGTCTGCTATGAATACAGCTCTCTTCTCTTCATTCCTCTCACTCCTCTCATCCCCCTCTCTCCCTCTCTCCCATCTTGTGTAGTGGGTGTGATCATATGCAGCAGACCAGGGCGTCATGCTCTTGAAGGCCGACATGTAAAGCCTCCAGTCACCACATCTCAGTGCCCGTGTGAACGCCAGGAGAATAGACACTAGGGGCTTTTCTCAACATGCGTTCTTTTCTATACTTGTGTTCTCATGAACTTGAAAATCGTTCTGAAACGTCATCAATCACCGCCGAAGTACTGTTCCAATTCACAAGTTCGCATTTACTCAAGAACGCATAACATTCCCGGAAGTGTTCTCGAATCGTTGGTTTTATCTGGCCGCTGCCGTTGGCAAGAACGCTGCTGTCTCAAACTGCAAATTGAGCGTCCTGTGTCCTTGCGTTCTCCAGAGTCTGGACTCACGATCTTAACTTTTCAAGTTCGAACTTTCAAGAACGGGAGACCGTTCTTTAGCGTACTTTGTATTGAGAAAAGCCCAAGGTCCATGTGTTGTGGCCAGAGGGAAAATGTTGGTTTGTCTTCATTAGCCTTGTCAAACTCAGCAAGGAGATCTTGAGCCTCTCCAACTTCCAGAACAAGATCTTCATAGCATGCTGCAGCTGCCTCATTTTCTCCACATCGTATGTGTTCGGAGAGTGCGTCTGCCAACTCAAAGCAACTGCTGTCTATTGTGCTATCATTGTCATCCACCCATTGCAGAAAGGTTGGCCACAGTATTCTCCAAAGTGCTTCAAAGGCAAGTGTGTGTGTGTGTGTGTGTGTGTGTGTGTGTGTGTGTGTGTGTGTGTGTGTGTGTGTGTGTGTGTGTGTGTGTGCATGGGCTACACGGTTCCATCCCTTTTCCTTCATGATGATTTCAGCTGAGTTCTCTCCGAACACACCACTTTCCTCAAGAATGTCCCTCAGTCCAGAATCAGCAAGATGCTGTCCAATGACCTTTGAAAAGTTCATCTGCACATGAAAGCCACCCAAGAGAATAATAATATCCTCACACTTTTTTTGGTGGTACCACTGAAGCATATTTGCTTTGCAGTAGAGCTGCTCATCAAAGGTTTTAATTGTGTACCTTTGGCCCAGTTTTGTAGTCATTTTGTTCTGCAGTTCTGTAACACTGTCCAGATTGTGCCATAGTCATGTGCTGAAGAATTTATGATAGGCATCATTCCAGTGACTGTTTTTTGGTGATCTGATTTTGACACAAGGTGGTTGAAGCCTCTCCAAGATGGAACAACCTGATCATCTGTGTTCTGTAGGTTGCATATAATCCATGCAAGATCTTGGTTCTTTGATTGATTAGTTAGTTGTGTGTCTAGATAAAACATCTCGGATGTAACTGATCCATGAAATTTCGGAGGGGGCTTCAGCGATTCCATGTTAGCATCCTTGAGTTCAAACACTCCTGGTGGAACTGAGACTGACTTTGATCTCCCAGATTTCAGCATTATTTTTGGGATTTCTTCTTCAGGATTACTTTGTCTAAAAACAGCAGTCTGGGAAGCATGAAAGGTTCCTTTCCCATCAAGGGTCTCCTCATGTATGTCTATGTTGTGATTTGCATACATTATGTTAATTGTGTACATAAGGAGGAATTGCACTTCTGTCCCGACACTAATAAATGCATAAGCACGGCATGATACAAAAGCTAAAACACATGATAATTCACGGTAAGGGAAAACAGTGGCTGCGACGTCCTACAAAATCTGCAATCCTACAAGAGAAATTGAAACACACATTTATTCAGTCGTGCAGTCATAACTCCTTCACTCCCATTGTGCGATATTACAGGCTACTATCACTCACACTTAACCTGTTGTGCATCATTTGTACCGACACAAATCTCGTTCAATCACTAATCCTCAATGTAAAGTCAATCGTAGCCGAGTCATTGTGCTAGCTACATGGTCATGGCATACACCATTGGAAAGCCCAGAACCTCAGGATTCATTTGAGACCATTGTCGACTGAATGGAAACCATCCCGAATGGCTAAAACCTACAACTTGTATCACTAGTCCGCGTTACTAAATGCCCCCCACCACCACCGTGTCTCCTCACCTTACAGCCTTTGTGTACATCCGGACTTCATACTACTCCAACATGCTTGGTCTCATACTGTTCATAAAGAAGCCAGAGAATCCGAATATCGTGTTTTATTCGACCGTACGTTGCATAAGATGCATAATTCCACCCAAACAATTACCGTTTGTTGCTTTAAAATAAACGATAACTTTTCTGACAGAAAACCACATATTTCGTATACTTATCCTATGTATCACCGGGATTCACACCACTCAGCGTGTTCAGGAAGTTCTCCTGGTACGTGAACACCAGTGACAACTTTGTGTGACGTACCGTTGTCGAGAAACATGTGTTAGAAGCATGATGCCATGCGAGCCCTAATGGACAAGTTAGCTTTGATTGACAATAGCTCTGGCCTATGACAAGCTACGGGGATGGTTCAAAGATAGTCTTGTAGCCAATGAGTAGACCTTTCGAACGACGTATGTTACAACCCCCTCCGGTGAGGGGAACTCCTGGGAAATCGAGTGCACCTTCGTTATGCGTAACGATAGCTTACTAGTACGAGCGGCGCGTCAGAGGAATACAGTCATAATTTTACGGTTGGATCTTTGGAAGAAGAGGATAAAGAAAACATGCCGAAAAAGACAGGCAAGGAAGAAAAGAATGTGGAGGGTCGAACCGCTGAGGAAAGTACCAGCAGTTTGAGTGAAAGTCGAAAAAAAGTGATGAAGATAAGTGACATTGAGGAGAAGTTTCAGAAGACTCTGAAGGATACATGGACTTCTTAGAAGGAAAGGACCCTGCTTTGAACGGGGAGTAAACACTATGTATTTGTAACAAAACTCGATATATGATATGTTTATGTATATATTTATATTTATTATTTACTTTTACATAATTGGGATGTTAGGGTTAGTAGCCAATATGACTGTACAACTCCATTGATTGAGTACATTGCCATGGGTGAGGGGATGCAATCTACCTGTGTGTGTGTGTGTGTGTGTGCATATAAGAAAGAGAAAGACAGATATATGGTATGTTTATGTATATATTTTATATTTATTATTTACTTTACATAATTGGGATGTTAGGGTTAGTGGCCAATATGACTGTACAACTCCACTGATTGAGTACATTGCCATGGGGGGGAGGGATGCAATCTACCTGTGTGTGTGTGTATAAGAAAAGAGACACACACACACAGGGGGGGATGGGGGTGAGAGGGACCCTGGTTGTCATGGGGAGGGATGCAATCTACCTGTGTGTGTGTGTGTGTGAAAGAGAGGAACACACACACAGGGGGGGGAGGTGACAGAGACCTGGGTGTCATGGGGGGAGGGGATGCAATCTACCTGTGTGTGTGTGAGAGAGAGAAGTAGGGGAAGGTGAGTGTCCTGTATTAGTCTGAAGGACGGACGGGGGGCTAAGCTGACTGGATGTGTGTGTGGGGTATAGTTTGTACTGGAGGTGGAGTGAGAGCAGGGCCTGTGGTATTGTGAACATGCAGTCATAGGGGGGGGAATACAAATGTGGTGTGCATCGAATGTGCTCCTGTGTGTATATGGTTTGATTGTTTTGTCTCTGTTCTCTTCAGTGATAGTGATGACGAATTCAGCTGGTGAAGACTGGGAGCGGCTTCAAGGAAGAGAGAGCAAGAGGAGGGAGTGTAAAGTGTTTACACTGCCATTTGTAAATAGTTTTCTATGAGCCCTTGTAAATAGTTTTTTTACACTATTATTCCTATTCTTATTCTATTCATATTATTATTTTTGTGTGTTTCTACTGTGCACTTTATTGCATTCTATTGTGCCAAATGTAAATAGTTTCCCTCATATTTTGTTTTACTTATGTTTGCACTGAAGCCATTTTGCTGCTCTTCACCTTTTTTTCATATTTGCCTTTTACAAAATGTTTTTTTTTGCACTATTACAAATTTACTTTTACAAATACAAATTTGCACTATATCACATTGTTTGTCATTTTTTATTGAAATTCTTGAGGCGTTTTGGCAAAAGTAGAGTTTTGTGTGAAGTAATACCTCTGTAAAACAGTACCACAGCCCTCTCTGACTGAGCCAGATGCAACCCCTGGGTGTCAGCTTTCATTTGAGACCAAGATCATGATTCTAGGCCAAGGGGTTCTTCTGTTATTAGACTTTATTTGGAGTATGCGTGTTGGGTAACCAAAGGTCCCTTTTGGAGTCTCCAAAGGTCCCTTTTGGAGTCTCCAAAAGGACACTGAGCAAAAAACGCATATGCATTTCCACACAAAAATGGCTCTAAAGGGGTCATACTTCATTGTACAAACATTTCCTTTGATATTTATCTTCACAACACCTGGGAGTGGGCCCTGATGTGTTTCCAATGGCAATATAAAGGGACTTTCACATCTGAAATGTGGCCATTTCAGGATTTACATAACCGCCTGAAAGAAAAATCAATATTCCAGCTACTGTAGCACTTTTGATAGTACATAACAGAGTCATTCTGACAGTTTCTAAAAAATTCTACAAGGTCTCAGCTTTCAGGGGATACCAGGCATTTGATGATAGGTCACAGTATGAGGACACAGGAGCTATTACAGTAGACTCTGTGCCATTTTATGCACAAGAAATAAACCAAACACTCACAATCAACTGGCCTCGAGGCCAAAGGGCTTCTAATGTGCGCGGCTCCATCACTGAAGCCAGACCCAGAGAAATCACGGGCTACACACAATAAACGCGCATTTAAGTCATTACCAAACTAGAATCTGGTGACAGCTTAGTAAACCAACGGGTAGCCTACCTACTTTTACGAGGAGATCCGCCCAAGCACACAAGCCAGTTTAGCATTTGCGATGCAGCGCCAAAGTTGACCTGTTTAAGGGCAATAAACATAAGTATCCCAATCCGGGGCTACCATTTCAAAACACTTAAGTTATACGCACCTTAGTGGTTGGCGGTCTCAGCGAGAATCGTTCGAATTGCTTCTGTTCAGTCGCCAGTTAAGTTCTACAAAATAGCTTGTGGTCAAATCACATTATCCCCTTTTACGAGGCTCACATCACATCAAAGTACTTGGCAGGAATACATACCATTGATAAAGCCGGCGTTGGGTTTGCAAGTTGCCGCTGTTTCGGGCCACTCTCCAAAATCACTGCACGCCTGTGCACTAGCCCAGCATGTACTCGCTGTACTCGCATGTACTTACCGCGTTTCCACTCTTGTCCACTCCCCCTGCCGGACAGCTGATTCCAATGTGCATTCTACTCCAGCGGATGTCATTTTATGCTACGTGACTCTGGGTAATGAAGTCCCATTGCCCACATGTGTCCAGCAGCATGAAGTAACTGCACTAAGTCCTTTGAGCCTGTAGCTTGGTGTACAGCAACTCCAATTCCAATGTGGTTTGGTGTTGGTCTTCGTCCAGCAGATGCCAGGAAAACAATGTCTTGAGCAATGCTGAGTAACTTTGTGTGACGGGATTGTTCAGACAAAGAGTATATATACTTATACTTATTCTCATTTTCTGAGTCATCATCATTAACGCCAAGGAGCCGTAAGAGGATGTACAGACTGTCAGTCACAGTTTTTTCTGCATGATGCTGATCTATCCCTCCAATAACATTGTGTCTTGGGCACTCTCTGATGTCTGCCTTGACCTTTAGCGACACCTGATACAGCCAACTCAGTATCTCAGTGTCCTTGGCCTTTAGCAACACCCGATACAGCCAACTCAGTATCTCAGTGTCCTTGGCCTTTAGCAACACCCGATACAGCCAACTCAGTATCTCAGTGTCCTTGACCTTTAGCAACACCCGATACAGCCAACTCAGAATCTCAGTGTCCTTGTCCCACAGCTAGCCATTGTCATCCATTTAGCATCATCTTGTTTGTCATCCATTCATTTCTTCATGTTAAGAAGAGCGGTTCCAGCTGTCATTTCAGGTAATATCATGATGGAATCAGTTGGTTTTATTGATTGAACAAATAGTGCTTTTCCCTGAAGCAACTTTTCAAGCTTTGTCTTGAAACGCTGACCCTTGCATATTCCTGGTTCCAAATCAAAGTCTCCCAGAAATGTACAGTATCTTTCCCAAACTGTTTTCAACGAGTATATTTCACCTCTGGCAAGTCCTGCTCTAAGCTCATCTGCCACATTGTGTAAGCAAATAGAATATGGATCACCTGCTCTTGATGAAGTGCGCTGATACTTCCTGAGGAAGTCCCTGTAGCAGATAAGATGATACTTGCCTTCTGCGGCAATCAAGTCATTGACTCCTGCAAGCCTCAGTCGCAATTCTGTGTCTTGTTGAGCTAGATCAAGAATCTTTTTAGATGTAGTCATGACTTGGATGTTTCAAAGTTTGTCCTCAGGCTTGTCTTTCTGACAGAAAGACACTGAAGGCATTGAACTCCTAGTGGTGATCGGCTGGCAGTTGCTTGCAAGATTTAGTGACTCCTTTTCACTTTCAAAGCGTTTCTTCAGGTGGGAAATAAAAGTCACATTTGTGAAAGCTGCAGCATGTTTTGTGCCATTTTATCTTTTCAGTTTCTGTGTCCAGAAACTCCTCAATTCTCTTCAGGGTATCAGCATACTCAGCGTCTTGGTATTTGGCCTCATTTGCTCTCACTCTAATACACTTTTAGAACATTAGTGATACGAAATACCTGAAGTAGAAGCACAAACTCCGTTGCCATTGGCAGCGGTAATTACATGAAAATATTTTACCGTAGAACTTTGGGAAAGCCCATTCAACTCAATGGAGCGTTCTACTTGCCTTGTGAAGAGCCATGTAATAAGCTGCTGTTAAGCAAATAAATTATAAACATAATATTTCCATTACACATCTGCACAAAACTGAATTTACCTATTAGTAAGTAAGCTAAATTAAAGCTAAAGTAAATTAGCCTAGCTATCTGTCTGGGAAGATAGCTAGTTGGAAAACAGTTTAGCTTACCTGTTTCTGGCAACACTTGAGAGTAGAATCTTGAGGTAAATGTTTGTGTAGACAAATAGACGAAGTTAATCTGTTGTGATTCACTCCTTTATAAAGTTAAGACTGTTGACACCTGCTGTGGTCTTCTCTAGATCTGCTGCCTCATGCCAAATCACAGCTGTGCTGACACAACAGTGCCCCTTGTGGTGTGATACCCTTGCGGTATTTATTGATTATTATTTTTTAATGATCATTCTTGCACATAAGTTGGATTATATTGCACATTTGCCCAAAATTACAGTAGGTAACATGGAAGAGAATGGAAGCACTTTGGGGGGAAATCCGCTTTTACCACTTTTAAGAATATAGTGTTAAAACGGACAAAACATTTTCTAAGCTGACAACCTGGCTAGAACACATGTTGAGGGGTTAAATATTAATACTGGATAGGTTGTATGCTTGTACCAAAAAGTGTCTGACAAAGTTTTAATATCAGTTTTGTCCCCCTGACTATTAATGCCACACACAATATAACCATGTGTTGTAGAAGTGTTGCACATTGCAACATTACTTTATTATTAATCTTTTTGCGCTGAATCGTTTCTATGGCTTCTTATGTGATGTTGCGTTTCTATGTTTTCTTATGTGATGTTGATGGATTCCACAAAATTGATGGTCTCGTAACAACATACAAAACAAATAGAATAAAATGGAGAGATTGTGTAATAGACAGACTGGGCAGAGTGCAGTTCTGTGTTGTTGGATCAGGGTCGAGTGTGTGTGTGTGTGTATATGTGTGTGTGTGTGTGTTGTCGGATGAGGGTAGTAGAGGGATCACCCTTGGGAAATGCTCTCTCTCATTGTGGTGTAAGGACACATAGCTTGCTGCCAGTAGGCAGGTGTTGGAATCCTCCAAAAAAGATGTCTTTGGGGCTGATCTGTATCACAGTTGGAACTAACTACCTCCCTGGCAGCTCATTGGATAAGAGTTGGAACTAACTACCTCCCTGGCAGCTCATTGGATAAGAGTTGGAACTGACTACCTCCCCTGGCAGCTCATTGGATAAGAGTTGGAGCCAAGTACCTCCCCTGGCAGCTCATTGGATAAGAGTTGTTCAGTTCTCTAAGGATGCAGCCTCTGCCCCTCTGATATAAATATTACATACAAATACAAATGCAAGATCAGCAGCTGCCCTGGACACACACACACACACACACCTGCACACACCTACATACACATACACATACACACACACACACACATACACTCTCTCTCACATACACACACACACACACACATGTGCACATACACTCACACACACAGCGGCTGCCCAGAACACAAACAAACACACACACACACCAGGGATGGAAATTAACCACCCGCCCCCCGCCAAATGCGGGTAGTTTTGTGCGCTGGCGGGTGAATTTGGTCAACTTACCAGCCACTGTGGCGGGTAGAGCTACTAACATACCACAAATGGTCAGATCCGGTCTAATTTTGATACTTATTGACGGTTAAAAATAAGAAAGTGTCTGTAGGGATCATGTAGCCTAACGTTACCAGCCTATAAGGGTAAATCGCGCTGATTTGAAGTTCTACAGCTCGTATTGAGCCGCCACCGCAGCATAGCCTATAGGCACTGGTGCAGCGCTTCACTTTCACTTCACTACCATTAAGAAACTGTCACTATGCTTTCATGTGCCACTGCTAGATTATTTCAGGATGACTGCATAGACATAAATCTAGTGAGATCTGTGGATCTGCGTTCTATCTTCACAGGCTAATATTCTCACCTAAATAGTTCTCTTTTGAATTGGCCCGTATAGCTATTTTAATCCAGCCCGCGACACACTGCTATTTAGACCTATGAGGCAGACAGACGGACATCTCCACACCCATTCGTCGTGGTGGAATATCTCACAAACTTTTCATTCAAGAAATTACAAACCATATATACCAGGGCTCTTCAATTGGCGGCCCACGAGGTAATTTCTACTGGCCCTTTAAAAAAAAATCGTAGGCCTAATCTCTAGCAAGCGCATGAGCTGTTCTCCATTCTTGCATCTCTCGCTTGCTTTAGTCCTGCAGCCACTGCACCTCAGCCCATTGAACAAGTAAGGCTACATTACAATTCATTACATTAGTACATAAGCTGAACGTAAGTGCCATAGTTTAGTTTCAACCTAAATTGCCACGTTGGAGTTTATGTACTAGCCTACTAATATTTAACAGGTTGCACCACACAAATAGTTTCTGTCAACAATATCGCAAAAAAACACGGGCACAATTTCCGCAAAACTTGGTGGAAAGGTGGAGCAGATCCGACTCAAAGTATTTCTATATAGTAGCCTGGCTATTGCCGATGTCCTTCATTTCTTCACGTCTTACAACATAAACAAATGCAATTATAGTCTAGTGAAGTCAGAAATTAGCCCGTCTAAAGGCCTCTTGGAAATAATGTGGCATTACTGTACTCAATTGCGATTCGTAGCAAAAAGTATCACTGATAGCGAAGGTAAATTGCATATTTGTAAATGTGACGACGGCAAAACGTTTTGTGGTTAAAGTGAATCGAGACTATATAATAACCAAAGAAAGTAAAGGAGATGATTTGCACCTCCGTTCACCAAATAAAGGCCGTGGTTGTGTTTCTACAATATGTTGGCACAAAACGTCATTTCTGTCAGAAACCAAGTAGGCTAAACGTTTTCATTGTCATCATGAACTATGACGATGCCCATGTTCAGTAGGCTATGTTTTTCATTTATTCAAGCAGTGATATAGGTTTAATGCATGGGGTAACGTGAGGTGCGTCCAAAAAAAAGATGGGCCTGTCCCTCTCAAAACATGTTAAAATAGTGTGATTAGCAACCAGAAAATAAAACACCACCGGACCCCTGTGTTATTATTATTAGGCTATTCTGACCGGCCTGCACTGCTAAAAAAAATCTAAAGGTCACGGTCATCTCATTTAAATGGTGGGAACGTCAAATGTAACAAGTAGGCCTATAAGTCAGAAGAGCTACATATGCGACTGATTACACATTTAATTCACCTGAACAGTGTTTGAATCCTGTTTGTAGGCTACTCACTGGAAATCTTGGACCTAGCAGTTACTGTGCAAAGCACAGATTCCATTACTGTTATCTGTTATCACAGATTTAATTCCATATTAGCCACCAACAACTGGGTAATGATGTTATGCATGTACAAAATACAACATTTGAACACCCATATTGCTGCTGTTGTACTTCATTGTATCTACAGCTGTTAATGTGATTAGCCTACTCATATTTCAAGCCGCATTTCTCCGGCCCCTCAGTTGTGATGCTTTTCATGAACTGGCCCCCATTACAAACTAATTGAATAGCCCTGGTGTAAAGCATTCCCTTATACAAGTTATAGCCGCAAATGTCTACACGGTCTCCAACTTTGGGCTTTTGTCATACACGATAGGGCCAAATACAAAATAAATGTTAACAATATCGCCTAGATAACTGTACAACCAGAGTTTTTTCAATGTAGTTTCACAAAATGCTAAGCATGCATATTACGTTTCTTAAAGCTGAGCTGTGCTTAAATTGTTCAGTGCATGATTTCATAGCGGGCCAAATAGAAAATAAATGCTAAATGTTAAATATAGCCTTGATACCTGTAAATATTTAAATCAGATGATGTACACTATAGTTAGATCAAGTTGGAGGGTTGGATTATAGGATGCTCCAGAACTCACAGAAACGGAGTCTTAAAGGAGCCACACCACTTTTATGACAAGACACTATAGCATATGAATGTGGTTCTATTGACCTTTAGTTTTGTTGCTACTGTGCTTGGAGGACAGCTGGTAGGTTTAGGGCAAAATTCAGCACATTTTAGTCGTATTGCAATAATGCTGATTACCGTGATCATTTTGGGTAGCCTACTATAATCATGATATCACATTTTCATGCCGTTTCTCTAGTGGCTGGTAAAAAAGTTGAGTGGCTGGTAGATTTTGGAATCCACCAGCCACAGTGGCAGGTAGAAAAAATATTTAATTTCCATCCCTGACACACACACACAGTGGCTGCCCAGGACACACACACACACACATAGTGGCTGCCCAGGATGTGGGATTTACCTGTTTTTCCATCTGGACCTGCAGGCACAGTATCTGTGGCAACCAGGTGTGTTTGTCATGAGTGATGGCCAAACACAATGGCAGATGGGTTCTGCTGGTGTGTGTGTGTGTGGGTCTGATCTGCTCAGGACATTGTGTGTGTATGTATGTTTGTTTACCTGTGTTGTTTACCACAATAGCTGATATGCTTAGATGATTGTTGTGTGGTCTCTCTCTGTCTCAGTGTGTGTGTGTGTGTGTGTGTGTGTGTGTGTGTGTGTGTGTGTGTGTGTGCGTGTGTGGCAGATGTGCTGAGGTGATCATTATAACGATGTTGGAGATAGCGGGAGCTTTATGTGCAGTTTGATCTCATTCTCTGTGTGTGTGTGTGTGTGTGTGTGCGTGTGTGTGTGTGTCTGTGTGTGTGTGTGTGTATGAGTGTGTGTGTGTGCCCGTGCATGCGTGTGTGTGTGTGTGTACGTGTGTGGTGTGTGTGTGTGTGCATGTTTTATCTGGTTCCATAGGAGACAGCTGTGGGCCCTAATCCAAAACCAATCAGCAGCTGTCAACCCTCAATCACATCAGCCAATTAGAGTGAGCAAAAACACACACTTCTGTGAGGAAGAGACACACACACACGCACACACTTGAATTTCCCCTGAGGATCAATAAAGGATCTATCTATCTACACACACACACACACATACACACACACACACACACACACACACACACACACACATGTGAGCGCACAGGCATACACACACATGTGAGCACACACACACACATACACACACAGGTGAACACACACACACACACACACGTGAGCACCAACACGTATACACACACATGTGAGCACACAAACACACATACACACACATGTGAGCACACACATGCACAAACACACACACACATGTGAGCACACACACGCACACACACACACACATGTGTGAACACACACACAGACACATACACACATGTGTGAACACACACACACACACACACACACATGTGTGAACACACACACAGACACACACACACATGTGACACACACAGACACACACACACATGTGTGAACACACACACACACGCACACACACACATGTGTGAACACACACACAGACACACACACACAGACACCCACGCACAGACACACACATGTGTGAACACACACACACACACAGCTTTTCAGACAAACACTTTTTAGAGGGAAGAAGAGGAGGAAAAGGAGGAGAGGAAAAGGAGGAGAGGAGAGGAGGGAGAGGAGAGGGAGGAGAGGAGAAGGAGGAGAGGAGAAGGAGGAGAGGAGGAGAAGGAGGAGAGGAGAAGGAGGAGAGGAGAAGGAGGAGAGGAGAAGGAGGAGAGGAGAAGGAGGAGAAGGAGGAGAGGAGGAGAAGGAGGAGAGGAAAAGGAGGAGAGGAGAAGGAGGAGAGGAGGAGGAGGAAAAGGAGGAGAGGAAAAGGAGGAGAGGAGAAGGAGGAGAGGAGAAGGAGGAGAGGAGGAGAGGAAAAGGAGGAGAGGAGGAAAGGAGGAGAGGAGGAGAAGGAGGAGAGGAGAAGGAGGAGAGGAGAAGGAGGAAAGGAAAAGGAGGAGAGGAGAAGGAGGAGAGGAGAGGAGGAGAGGAAAAGGAGGAGAGGAGGAGAAGGAGGAGGAGAAGGAGGAGAGGAGGAGAGGAGAAGGAGGAGAGGAGAAAGGAGGAGAAGGAGGAGGAGAAGGAGGAGAGGAGAAGGAGGAGGAGGAGGAGGAGAGGAGAAGGAGGAGAGGAAAAGGAGGAGAGGAGCAAAAGGAGGAGAGGAGGAGAGGAAAAGGAGAAGAGGAAATGAGAGAGAGGGGAGGAGGGGAGAGAGAACAGCGCTCAGGAACAGAGGATAGAGGGCACTTCCTGCACTGACCACTAGGTGGTGCTTGTGTGGCGGTGTTCTTGAGCTGGGCTAATGTGGTTGTCCAGTTATTGACCAAACCCTGCTGTGTGCTCTGGGGGTTGGGGGTAATGGGCTATCATTGACCCTCATCTCAGCGCATGCTTCTCTTCCCACAGGAAGTCCAGTCAGGCCCACTTCCTGTGACGCGAGGCTGGATAGGGCTGGACGCAGAAATGACTCATCCTCTTCAGTTTACACACAGACACACGCACACTCACACACATACATACACACACACACACACACACACACACACACACACACACACACTCACACACACACAGACACACACACACACACACAGAAATGACTCTTCCTCTTCAGTTTACACACAGACACACACACACTCACACACACACAGACACACACACACACACACACACACACACACACACACAGAAATGACTCTTCCTCTTCAGTTTACACACAGACACACACACACACACACAGACACACACAGATGGTCTGCGACTCTGGCCTTTTTATCTCTGGATAGAAGATTGACAGGTTTACCCTGAGGTTGACACACATGCACAGTCGCACACACACAAACTACACACACACACAAACTACACACACACACACACACACACACAGTTACATCCCTCCACTGTGGATGGTGCAATAATTGTGGTGCAATAACGGGGTTTGCTATACAAGCAGGGCCCCAGAGTAAGCAATAGTTACGGATAACCAGAAAACTTTAACAAATCCAGAGCTCGGTGGTTCATCAACTCGTAACAGGGTGAACGGCACTTCTGCATTCACTTTGCGACCCTCAATCGGCTATAACCGCACTATGTACGTTTGCCAGGTCGGGATCCTAGTTTCCTAGGTTCCTGGCTGGCTGGTGGGTGGGGGGGGCTGTCAGTGATGGGAGAGTGGGTAGTGTTCAGCATCCTGATTGCTTGGTGGATGAAGCTACTTGCCAGTCTGGTGGTGCAGGAGCGGAGGCTCCTGTACCGCTTTCCAGAGGGCAGGAGGCTGAACAGTTTGTGTGCAGGGTGGGTTGTATCCTTGACAATCATTAGTGCTTTGCAGGTGAGGCGGGTGGTGTAAATGTCCTGCAGGGAGGGGAGTGGTGCTCCAATGATCGTTATTTGCAAAGCCGGTGCTGGATAAACAAATAGCGTGCGTGCGACAGAGGGAAAGTTCTTTGGTGTTGCTTTAACAAATCTAGCACTCTATAAGGACCTAAAGATTAAGTGGGGCGTGCCACGATGAAATGAATCCAGTGTCGTGGAAATCCATTTCGAGATATAGATTTGAATGCAGACAGGGTCGAAAAATTATTAAAATATGTATTTTCTTATTTCACCACGAACACACTCCTTAACCTCTTATCTATCACTCATTGACATATCTTAGAAAATATAATTAGAAATATGATTTTGAAGGCCAAATGTGCTCCACATTAAAGTTTTAATAAAGTTGACGTTTTTCTTCCTCATTCAGACACTTGCTGTACATGAGACGAAAGTTTCCATTTTCTTTGGTCTGATAACTTTGTGTTTTGGGTTTTGGCCTCTTCAAGAAGTCATCATAAATAGCCAAAAGATTTAGGAGAAGAAACAGCCACCTAAACAGTTATTGCTGACCAGATTCCTTACGGAGATTGCACCCGATTGGTCCGATTCAATTTGTTTTGGAGTTGGCGGCCTATTTAAAAACAAAAACATTAGGCTATGCCTTAAGCATTAGGCTATTTTTGTCCTTGTCATCTTCAGAAGTTGATCAAAGCTGTTTTTATCTATTAAGTATCTGTGCTGCTCGAATATGGAAAGTGTGTACTTCTGCCATCTCTGTTAGCTAAAATAAAACAACATAATGGTGGCCCATGACATTTGCACAGTACTGTACATTTCCACCAGGGGGAGATGTTTCACCAGGGTTAGGTGGCAGGAACCATCAGTGTAGTACTCCACCAATCATATAGACCTCTGAATGTTGCCCACTGGTCAGCACTATGGACCTGTAACCGGAGGGTTGCCGTGGCCTACTGGTCAGCACTATGGACCTGTAACCGGAGGGCTGCCGTGGCCTACTGGTCAGCACTCTGGACCTGTAACCGGAGGGCTGCCGTGGCCTACTGGTCAGCACTATGGACCTGTAACCGGAGGGCTGCCGTGGCCTACTGGTCAGCACTATGGACCTGTAACCGGAGGGCTGCCGGTTCGAACCCCGACCAGTAAGCCACGGCTGAAGTGCCCTTGAGCAAGGCACCTAACCCCTCACTGCTCCCCGAGCGCCGCTGTGCTGAAGTGCCCTTGAGCAAGGCACCTAACCCCTCACTGCTCCCCGAGCGCCGCTGTGCTGAAGTGCCCTTGAGCAAGGCACCGAACCCCTCACTGCTCCCCGAGCGCCGCTGTGCTGAAGTGCCCTTGAGCAAGGCACCTAACCCCTCACTGCTCCCCGAGCGCCGCTGTTGTTGCAGGCAGCTCACTGCTCCGGGATTAGTGTGTGCTTCACCTCACTGTGTGTTCACTGTGTGCTGTGTGTGTTTCACTAATTCACGGATTGGGATAAATGCAGAGACCAAATTTCCCCTCACGGGATCAAAAAAGTATATATACTTATACTATACTTATACACAACAGGCTGTCTTAGACCTGATGTTACTGGTGTCAAAATCATCATCAGTACTGTAAACAAAGCACAATGTTCAGGGCCATACAATTTGTTTATTGTACAGTATACAGCCTACAATGCACTGTATTACAGTATCCAATATAAGTCCTCTTTTCTTGTCCTCTTCGAGATCATCAAAGACCCTCTTCCTTATTGGGATGCCGTCCAGCGGATTCCTGTGCCCCAGGACTTGTGTGCTCAGCTTGACAGACCTTCCATGGGGGATGCTGTTGCTGAACATGTGTCACGGTTCAGTCGAAAAGGGGTCTGAATTAGTATATTAGTATAATTAGTGTGCTTGCTTTAGCAAATTCAGCAATTTTATTGAAAACTAAACAAAATTTTCACAGGTCACAAACTTTTTGCAATCTTCACGAAACGTACATCATCTTCAGACCAAGCCTCGCAAAAGTTGCAAAAGATGACGAGCTGACAGCTGTCAAAGAGCCGTCATAGTGACACATGTCAGGACTTCACACACACACACACACACACACACACAAACAGAAAGAGTTTCAATATGCACACAATTTAGTCTACACATCCACTTTTGTCATACAAATTTAACTTTCAAAAACATACATTTTTATACATTGATTAACAATGTAAGACAGAATACATATTCTTAAAGTTAATATAAATCACATAGAAAATTGATTTGTCAACTCAGATTTACATCTTAATGCTCAAAAAATTGTAAAACGGCATTTCTGCCAAAGATGTCCTGATTTCACCCGCTACCCACTTATTTAGAACATCCTTCCATCATCTCAGCCAAATGATGCTCCCTTGGAAGAGGATTGTACTCATTTAAAAAAATACACTTATTTTAAATTGTATGATTTTGCAATTTCCATTTTACCAAACATTTCATTTATCACAATGTGTGATTTATTCCATCTTATTTCTTTTTATCTGACTTCCCTGAGAAAGAATTTATGACTCCATCTACACATTTACCCGCTCGAGTTCGCTCTGCTTCAACTTCTTCCTTTCCTTTCTCATACCCTTCTTCATGAGCCTGTGTTCTTGCCTTTGTCAATGTTCTATCCAGTTCCTTATTAAACTCCTTCTCTGCTTGTTTCCTGGCTGCCAACTCCGTCTCTCTCCTCAGAAGATCTTTCTCTTTCTCATGCACCTCTTTTAAGAACTCCATGTTTCGGTAACACTCCAAAATAAGGTGCCATAATAAATAGTAAACTAGTAATTACCTAACCCTTTGTTAATATTTGTTAATTGTTACTAATATATCTATTTGGCACAAGTTAATAGTTTTTTAATCATTAATTAAATATTAGTTGTTTGCATAAAATCTGTATGTTAATGTTTTAGCAAATCTATGAACTAATATTGTATTAATATGTGTTAATAGTTAACTAAATGTCTTTTTGGCACTAATTAATAGTTATTTCTTGCATCATTTAAATGTTAAATGTTTATTTGCAAACTATATGTTAATAGAAAACTTAATGACTTATTATTATTTAACTAATTGTTATTAAACTGTGCTTCTGCCTATCCCAATATGAACCGCTCTCCTTAGGACCCTTACAATAGATAGAAATTCAAGAAAAAAACACGGACCTACCTTGACATGCTGCCACTGTTGTCGGCGCCGGAACAGCTTGCAATAAAGTTGGTTAAGCTTAATTAATATATTAGTAGTATATAGATATAAGCGTGGGGCCCCTTATAATAAAGCTGGTTAAGATTAATTAATATATTAGTAATAACTCAGTATGGTGGACCCTTATAATAAAGTTGGTTAAGCTTAATTAATATATTAGTAGTATATAGCTATCAGTGTGGAGCCCCTTATAATAAAGTTGGTTAAGCTTAATTAATATATTAGTAATATATAACTATCAGTATGGGGGACCCTTATAATAAAGTTGGTTAAGCTTTATTAATATATTAGTAATATATAACTAGTCAGACGGTGAAGGGACTGAGACCAAAACTGGCTTATCACATTTATTCCTTTAGGAAAAGTTAAAACAAAACAACAAGTAGTTGAATGGGCTATATTACATGCATCATTCCTACGCCATCACTAGCACCCCAACTAGCAAGGGAGACATGCGACATGGAATGTTCAGGTGCACAGAACGACCGTTTATTAATATTCTGAGACTCACTAAACACTCACAGACGTAGACCATACGGAGGTAATGCATAAACATAATGCTAAACTAAATGTACATTCATTTCCTGCTAGACTGAATTGCACTTTCCATGCACACTAAGCTAAACTACACTGAATGCATGGAAAGTTGCTAGCGGAGTTTACAGCTAGTCACGTTAGACTCAGTGTGTATGAACTCGTGGTCATAATGAAAACATTAATAAACGTTCTCTAAGTTGCTAGAATTGCACCCAAATCTTAACAATACATGTAAAGTAACATAATACAGGTGTTATATCAAAGTTTTCAACTTAAACAACATTTTACAGTTACAACAAAGTGGGGAGAGTTTTATACACGGGTTTCCCGTTTACCAACAAAACTAGATCTTGTAGAGTCATTGAGGCAGAAGACGGCTTTGGTGGCCGTCCACAACGTTATAAACTTAACCTAAATAGTTGGCTGCTGTAAGCTACAATCGGATTTTTTTGCATACCCCTGTTGTCTCAATGATAATAACATCTCATTTCAGACTATATTTCAAAGTTTGACGTTCATTTGGATTATTAATATAACATCGTATTTTGTCATTTTTGGCAAAGACATGCATTCCGTTATATTGAACATATTTAATATTCTCTAATCATCGTGATTTCGAATTGGTGCAGTTTTCAGCACGAAAACTCATTTTATTCTTTTGCTCTTTTGCATTGCTCTATGCTGTTCTATGGTGCTTTCTGCCTCTTGGTTGCGCACGTATGTTTTCGTGACGTTCCATAGAAATCCATGTATACAGTCAACCTACGCAATGCAAAGAATACCGCTTCTGATCGGCTATGGCAACAATACAAGGACAAAACGCAGCAGAGCTGCAGTATAGCGTTTCTCCAAAGGGGGCTCCAAAACACCAATCTCACTAAAGCTGCTTAATTACGGCGAAAATCACATACAAACACTAAACTACATTTCTAACTGTTACACCCCCCTCCCCTGCATTTCACCAAATTCAAGCAGCAACCAAATAGTACTTCCCAAGGCAAAGAGTACACTACTTTCAAACACTAGACAGAGTCACCAATTACAGGACAGCCAACCACAGAGGTATCCAATAAGGATGAAGTGGAAGAAGAGGGAGCCGCAAAACTCTCACACAACCAACCACTGGCAGTAGGGCCTTATACACCCCACAAGACCATAAAGCCATAAACCATACATTCCACACAACCAACCACTGCAGTAGGGCCTTATACACCCCACAAGACCATAAAGCCATACACCATACATTCCATACATTATCCACAAAGCTAATCAGAAAAGCTAGAGGCAGTAGGGTGCCTTATACACCCCACAAGACCATAAAGCCATAAACCATACATTCCATACATTATCCACAAAGCTAATCAGAAAAGCTAGAGGCATTAGGGTGCCTTGTACACCCCACTAGACCATAAAGCCATAAACCATACATTCCACACAACCAACCACTGGCAGTAGGGTGCCTTATACACCCCACTAGACCATAAAGCCATAAACCATACATTCCACACAACCAACCACTGGCAGTAGGGTGCCTTATACACCCCACTAGACCATAAAGCCATAAATTATCCACAAAGCTAATCAGAAAAGCTAGATAAATAATAATATGTCATTAACTTTTATATTAGCATATAGTTTGTAAATAAACATTTAACATTTAAATGATGTAAGAAATGACTGTTAATTAGTGCCAAAAATATATTTAGTTAACTATTAACATATATTAATACAATATTAGTTAATAGATTTGTTAAAACATTAACATACAGATTTTATGCAAACAACTAATATTTAATTAATGATGAAAAAACTATTAACTTGTGCCAAATAGATATTTTAGTAACAATTAACAAATATTAACAAAGGGTTAGGTAATTACTGGTTTGCTATTTATTATGGCACCTTATTTTGGAGTGTTACCCATGTTTCTTCACTGGCTCTGGCTTCCTTCTCTATCTGTTCTTTAAACTGCTCTCTCCTCCTGAGCTGCTCTTCCATTTCTTCTCCTCTTTTTTGACTCGGTCTTCATATTCTTGCTGTTTCTTCTCCTCTTTCACTCGGTCTTCATATTCTTGCTGTTTCTTCTCCTCTTTTTTGACTCGGTCTTCATATTCTTGCTGTTTCTTCTCCTCTTTCACTCGGTCTTCATATTCTTGCTGTTTCTTCTCCTCTTTCACTCGGTCTTCATATTCTTGCTGTTTCTTCTCCTCTTTCACTCGGTCTTCATATTCCTGCTGTTTCTTCTCCTCTTTCACTCGGTCTTCATATTCTTGCTGTTTCTTCTCCTCTTCTTCTCCCTTTTCACTGTCTTCATATTCTTGCTGTTTCTTCTCCTCTTTTTTTGACTGGTGTTTCTTCTCCTCTTTTTCTTGGTCTGTATTCTTGCTGTTTCTTCTCCTCTTTCACTTTCGGTCTTCATATTCCTGCTGTTTCTTCTCCTCACTTTCGGTCTTCATATTCTTGCTGTTTCTTCTCCTCTTTCACTTTCGGTCTTCATATATTCTTGCTGTTTCTTCTCCTCTTTCACTTTCGGTCTTCATATTCCTGGTTTCTTCATATTTCCTTTCTTGCTGTTTCTTCTCCTCTTTCCTTTCGTTTCTTTCTCCTTCTCCTTTTCACTTTCGGTCTTCATATTCTTGCTGTTTCTTCTCCTCACTGGTCTTCATATTCTTGCTGTTTTCTTCTCCTCTTTCCCGGTTCTGTTTCTTCTCCTCTTTCCTTTCGGTCTTCATATTCCTGCTGTTTCTTCTCCTCTTTCACTTTCGGTCTTCATATTCTTGCTGTTTCTGTTTCTTCTCCTCTTTCATCCTTTTCTTCACATATTCCTGGTCTTCATATTCCTGCTGTTTCTTCTCCTCTTTCACTTCATATTCTTCCTGCTTTTCTTCTCCTCTTTCACTCGGTCTTCATATTCCTGCTGTTTCTTCTCCTCTTTCACTCGGTCTTCATATTCCTGCTGTTTCTTCTCCTCTTTCACTCGGTCTTCATATTCCTGCTGTTTCTTCTCCTCTTTCACTCGGTCTTCATATTCCTGCTGTTTCTTCTCCTCTTTCACTCGGTCTTCATATTCCTGCTGTTTCTTCTCCTCTTTCCTCGGTCTTCATATTCCTGCTGTTTCTTCTCCTCTTTCACTGGTCTTCATATTCCTGCTGTTTCTTCATTTTTTCTCGCTTTTCCTGCTTTTCTTTTTTGTCTTTTTTTTTTCTTTCTCACTCTTTTTCTCGCTCTTTCTCCGTTATGTTCCTGTATTCCTCCTCTTCCTCTGTTCTTGTTGTTGTCTTGTTGTTCCAGTTGTATTTGCTCAGTCCTGTGTTGTATCCAGTGCACAGTATCTCCATCTCCTTCTTCTCTTACTCTCCTCTATCTCCAGGACTATGCGCAAATCACGTCAGTCTTCTAGACCTACATGATACATGAATTATAAATCTTTAAGATCAAACAAATAGTTATAAAACTAATATCAAGCAATGTCTGTATCATACATTTTATTTATGAATAGGATTTCCAAAGATATATATTTTGAAATGTCAATATTGTTGGAAATACTTTATCTGAATAATTTAGAACTAATATTGTCTATATTATCTTCTGCATCTTCTCCCAGACTCTGAACTTCAGGTTGGTGAGGTGTTTTGACTCATCGATCAGAGCTCCTGAAATGAAATGTTTGGTAAAATGGAAATTGCAAAATCATACAATTTAAAATAAGTGTATTTTTTTTAAATGAGTACAATCCTCTTCCAAGGGAGCATCATTTGGCTGAGATGATGGAAGGATGTTCTAAATAAGTGGGTAGCGGGTGAAATCAGGACATCTTTGGCAGAAATGCCGTTTTACAATTTTTTGAGCATTAAGATGTAAATCTGAGTTGACAAATCAATTTTCTATGTGATTTATATTAACTTTAAGAATATGTATTCTGTCTTACATTGTTAATCAATGTATAAAAATGTATGTTTTTGAAAGTTAAATTTGTATGACAAAAGTGGATGTGTAGACTAAATTGTGTGCATATTGAAACTCTTTCTGTTTGTGTGTGTGTGTGTGTGTGTGTGTGTGTGAAGTCCTGACATGTGTCACTATGACGGCTCTTTGACAGCTGTCAGCTCGTCATCTTTTGCAACTTTTGCGAGGCTTGGTCTGAAGATGATGTACGTTTCGTGAAGATTGCAAAAAGTTTGTGACCTGTGAAAATTTTGTTTAGTTTTCAATACAATTGCTGAATTTGCTAAAGCAAGCACACTAATTATACTAATATACTAATTCAGACCCCTTTTCGACTGAACCGTGACACATGTTCAGCAACAGCATCCCCCATGGAAGGTCTGTCAAGCTGAGCACACAAGTCCTGGGGCACAGGAATCCGCTGGACGGCATCCCAATAAGGAAGAGGGTCTTTGATGATCTCGAAGAGGACAAGAAAGAGGACTTATATTGGATACTGTAATACAGTGCATTGTAGGCTGTATACTGTACAATAAACAAATTGTATGGCCCTGAACATTGTGCTTTGTTTACAGTACTGATGATGATTTTGACACCAGTAACATCAGGTCTAAGACAGCCTGTTGTGTATAAGTATAGTATAAGTATATATACTTTTTTGATCCCGTGAGGGGAAATTTGGTCTCTGCATTTATCCCAATCCGTGAATTAGTGAAACACACTCAGCACACAGTGTACACACAGTGAGGTGAAGCACACACTAATCCCGGCACAGTGAGCTGCCTGCAACAACAGCGGCGCTCGGGGAGCAGTGAGGGGTTAGGTGCCTTGCTCAAGGGCACTTCAGCCGTGCCTACTGGTCGGGGCTCAAACCGGCAACCCTCCGGTTACAAGTCCGAAGCGCTAACCAGTAGGCCACGGCTGCCCCATTGTTCTCTGAAGAGATGCTTAAAGTTTTCGATAGGTCACTCAGGGGAAAGGCGGCGGCTAGGGAATTAACGAGCCGTAAACAGGGAAGCCTTTGTGCTCTGCCCTCTTGTGGCCACACTGTGTGATGCTTTTTTTATCATGGACTATATGATGGACACTGTTATTGACAAACTTTCTTCTGCCGAGCTAACACCCTTGATTGCCATATAGACCTAGCCGGTCAGGCCGATTCTCGTCTGAGGAGGAGAGGACTGTGGAGAGATTGGGCATTTTGCCTCTCACTGTCCAGTAAAAGAGACCAGGGATACGGGGGGGTGTGGCCTCTCACTGTCCAGTAAAAGAGACCAGGGATACGGGGGGGTGTGGCAAGGCAACTTTTCCTTCATTTCTATTGGGCTGGTTTTACTCGTTCAGGATGTAAAGTGCTGAGTGTGGTGGCGTGAGGGAAAAAGGGTTTTATCATTAAAGGCACAACGTGTCTTTTTTGTGAACTTTTGAAGTGTAATGCATCCAAAAATCAACTATACATATCAATAGAATGTGAAGAAATAACACTACTGACATTTTCTAATCGAAGAATATGCATAGCATTGCAGAGATCTCCTCCAGAATTAGCGTGCTAACCAAATAGCCCCGGGTCGTCCAGTCTTGCAATACCAGTTTATGTCTGAGGTGGCGACAGGGAGTAACATACCGGCCAAACCGTCATCAGTGCAGCCCAGAGCAGTCGAGAAACGCAATTACGCACGCTCTGCTCCCACCCACTCCTGCTTCTCCCCTCCCCCACGGTGTTCAAGTTCTACAATGAAGTGTACTGCGAGAATGGCCGAAAGTTCTAGGAAGAGACCGAAGAGAGCTCCATCGCCTCCAGCTAAAAACAACTCGATCTGAGGCGAAAAGAATATCAGATGGGAAGCAAGCAAATACACGTTAATCTAGGGAGTGCTGTCCACCGATGGAGACAGCTTGGATAGCAAGGAGATGCAGTTCGATTCTGAACTTGCGACATTTCTTCTTGACTGGTAAGTAAACATCTGTTAAACATAATTCATAATTTTGATTAAGCAAAGGAGATATTGTAGAATTAGCTCTCGAGCCACTAGGTAATGTTTGTCAGCTGAAGATCGCGGTAAATTGACTTCGTTCGACCGCCATTGCTAACGTTACCAACCTAGCGATAGCGTCCTTGCCATAGACTGTATATATAGAACTGGACAGTGTGGCTGCTTTCTGCAGTGTTCTATGGAATTGAAGCCGCCGAGGCGACGCCATCTTGGAAAATTTGGAGCCAATTTGAAGTGCGGCTGCGCAGCAAAAGTTGAAGCATGCGCAGTGAAGAGGAGTCGCGGTCAGGCACGCCCACTCAGTTGCCACTCAGCGAGTTAAACACGCCCCTTGTCAAGTGAAACCCGCCCCCTTCTCCTTTCCACAACGCAGGTCGACTCGGCGCCGAAGGCTAGCTGGCTGGATGAATTTTGCGGCTGTGAATTAGGCTAGTCCTTAAAAGGACCATTGGAACATCTGCTGAGGTTCGCCGCCATCTTGCTGGTCTGGTCTTCGGCCTTCTTCTCCATCTTGATCTGGCGTAGATCTTCGCACCCCGGGAGGGGCCCATCCCACTTCTGACACCAATGTAGCGATCTCACCCTCAGACAAGATTCACCTTTGGCCAGGACGGCCATTTATTGGAACAGGATGACTCAAACACAATCAGACATACTAGGACTCATACGGATATCAACACGGGGATAAACACATGAGGTATAACCAAAGAGACTAACACGCTAACAAATACACAACATGGTAAACGCAACTACAACTATTATAATCGACATTACACCTTATAGCATTCACTCGCACTGCATTCTGGGAGACAATCATTCAACATTAGACATGAACATCCACCGACGCTACATTACATTACATTTGGCTGACACATTTTTAGCCAAAGCGACTTACAACATGGTAAACAGTTTAAAGCTCTTTAAAACAATCCTCTCAACAATTCTAGAATAATTTCAATAGATTAAAAACGGTCGAGTACAATAAGAAGTGTATCAGTGAGTGCTGTTTCTATACAGTCAAGTGTCAGTTGTAGTCAGGTGGTAAGTGCTAGACTTTAGTTTGGTTATGCATTCCTTTAAAATACTGTAATCTATAGTGGCAGAATCTGCTACACTGCCTTACTTACTGCATCAAGAATCCTCCAGTTCAGGACATCTATATGCTCTTTCACTACCAACACACCAACAGACGCACCAACACCAGCTGCAGAAGGGTCACATGGACACTGGGGGGCGCCATTTCACCACACACCTCTTTGTGAGCAACACATACAGTCCATTACGTGTAAGTGCAGTGGTTTACAAAATATGAATTAAATATTAACATGCTGGAAGGTGCTCAAATTTCTTACTATTTCTGCAACTAAAGCCTTTAGGGTTTTTTTTTTATTAATAGGAAGTGTCACGTTTTGCTTCAGATAAACCGCATCATTTTTAAGTATAGTTAAGTCACTTTGTTAGTAACAGATTTTAAGACGACAGCAGTTGACAATAGAGGCAGTTAGGAGTTGACAATACAATACAAATACTTACCTGGCAGGGGGGAATACTTACCTGGCAGGGGAGATACCATGATCAAGAAGGTGGTTCACATTTGACGAGGCTCTGCCATTGCACTTTGGCGGTAGCTGACCCGAACTAATTCCCCAAATGTGGGAATCTCGACTGCATAATTTGTGGTAGTGGGGGACTGCGTTTGCAGCCGTGGCCTACTGGTTAGCGCTTTGGACTTGCAACCAGAGGGTTGCCGGTTCGAACCCTGACCAGTAGGCACGGCTGACATGCCCTTGAGCAAGGCACCTAACCCCTTACTGCTCCCCGAGCGCTGCTGTTGTAGCAGGCAGTTCACTGCGCCGGGATTAGTGTGTGCTTCACCTCACTGTGTGTTCACTGTGTGCTGAGTGTGTTTCACTAATTTATGGATTGGGATAAATGAAAATTTCCCACACGGGATCAAAAGAGTATATATACTTACTTATACAAAAACGTTAGATAAAATCATGTAACACATAAAATGTTAGATAAAAGAAAACTTACATTAGAGGTCAAATAGTAAATAAGAATACTAAACACTAAAACATGAGATAAAGACAAAATAATAAATAAAACAAAGAAATGTTTAAAAAAGTTAAATAGATAAATAATCATAAAAATAGCTAATCAAATACTGAATACTAAAAAGATCTTGCAGATGGGTGTGGACGCTCACCTGGTAACCTGGATTACAGATTACCTGACCGAGCGACCACAGTTCGTCAGACTGAAGAACTGCCTCTCTGACACTGTGATCAGCAGCACCGGAGCGCCACAGGGAACTGTGCTCTATCCAGTCCTGTTCACCCTGTACACATCTGACATCTGCTACAACACCGAGTCATGCCACATGCAGAAGTTTTCTGACGATACTGCAATTGTGGGGTGTATCAGGAACGGGCAGGAGGAGGAGTACAGGAGCCTGGTGGAGGACTTTGTGCAATGGTGCAAACTCAATCACCTTCAACTCAACACTTCAAAGACCAAGGAGATGGTGGTGGATTTCCGCAGGTCTAAGCCCGCTCTGCTACTAGTCTTCATTGATGGGGTCAATGTGGAGGTGGTAAGCACCTACAAGTATCTGCGTCTCCACCTGGACCTACAAGAAAGGACAGAGCAGGCTGTACTTCCTGAGGAGGCTGCGGTCCTTCAATGTGTGCAGCAAGCTCCTCAGGATGTTCTACCAGTCTGTTGTGGCCAGCGCCCTCTTCTATGCAGTGGTATGTTGGGGAGGAAGCACAAAGAAGAAGGATGCTGGGTGACTTGACAGGCTGGTAAGGAAAGCTGGCTCTGTAGTGGGAGCTGAACTGGAGTGAATCACTTCAATATCTGACAAAAGGACCCTAAACAAACTGATCAACATCTTGGACAATGAATGCCATCCACTCTACAGCACTATTAAAAACCAAAAGAGCTTGATCAGCTGGAGACTTCGCTCACTGCCATGCACAACTGAAAGGCTGAGGAAGTCATTTGTTCCCAGGGCCATTGAACTGTTCAATGCCTCACTAAAGGGAAGAGGAGGGATAGACTTCTCTGCTTAGTCTGTCTGCCTCTCCACCCTCTCCATGTTTGAGTACTGACTGCCCACTACTGCTTTACTACTGTTTTACTACTGTTTTACTATTGTCCACAGCCTAATGTTTTCACTACTGTTTTACTGCTACACTGTTTTTCATGCTATATTAGCACACATGATCAATGGCTGCGGTCAGGCTTCTGCTACAATACTGAATGAATGAATGGCTATAACCCTATTACCTCAACCTGTTCTTGCACTGAAATAGTTTTTTATATTACCTTGTCTACATTATACTTTACTCTCCTATTTGTCCATATTATTTATGCTGGTCTCTAGACCTTACTCTTGCACTGTTGCACTGTTGGACTAATGTTGGACTACTTTTTGCACCTTCACCATCTATCTAGCTGTATGTATGTGACATGTATGCATGTATGTATAGTAACACAGGGAAAGAAGCCACAGAAAAACGACCAAAAAAACAAGACAGGAAACCAAGGAAGACGAGGAGAGGACAGAAGAAACGGACTGGAGATGGGGCCAGTGACACGGCAACAGGCCAGAGTCCGGTCATGGACCTGTCTGATAAGGTGTTTACCCCTCAACATCTCTCGGCCCTGAGTAAGGGATTGAGCTTTGTTCCAACTGGTCATACAAACTCTTTTGAAATCCTTTCATCAGTCCAGTTGCAATGGATGGACTGTGATGAACTGCCCTACTTGTGATTGTTTAGATATTTTAAAGGTTTTATAACAATGCTACAAATTTTTGGCAAGTGCTACAAATCTATTCACCTTTGCAGCGCACCAGTAGGCTACTTTCTGTATTTGCGTAGAAGAAGAAACCCGCAAACACACATTCCAAACAAGCATACACAAAATCAGTCCAGTTGCAATGGATGGACTGTGATGAACTGCCCTACTTGTTTCAAGAGTGGGGGATGGGGATGGAGTAGAAGATGGAGACAAATTCGTTAATATGATTTATTTTCGCGGAATGGATGTACAGGACTGAGTGGCGGTCATATTTTGTACCGCTATGCGGTATATCTAGTTTTAAAGAGGACAGAAATCCCCTTACAGGAATATCATCAGATATTTTAGATATTTAGATGATGTCTTGTGTGTTTTTAAGGGTCTCAAGATGAGCTGAATGAATTCACCATTCACCTCAACAGAATGAGTCCAGATTTAAAATTCACTGAAGAATCTGACTCCAAACGTGTGCATTTCTTGTGGATCAGGCTAGAAGATGGAAGACTGACCACAACCCTCTATTGAAAAGAGACTGATCGCAATTCAATTAATTCCTTCTGGCAAGCAGCTCCCATCCCATTGCCCTAAAAAACAGCCTACCTAACAGCCAATTCTATAGACTTAGATTTGCCACTCAACTGAAGAGTATAAGGAGAATGCAATAGATAGATAGATAGATACTTTATTGACCCCCACGAGAAATTCAAGAAATAGTTAGATATGATATGAAATATGAAATATATATGAAAAATGGGGTTTTCCCACTAAGAGAGTATTGAAGAGGCATATAATATCGCCCTCTCCACACCACGGCCACACCTTTTGAAAAAGAGTGTTAAAAAGGATAAAAAGTTTTCGGTTTCCTGCATAACTTCTTTTACTCCCAGATCCTTCGTAAATAAAAACACCATAATAAAATATTGGCATCTAATATCTGATGATCCTTCCCTTCAGGATAAATTTAAGGATCCACCATTGTTTGTGTCCAGGCGAGGCCCTACCCTCCGTAATAAGGTGGTCAAAGCATGTATGAGATCAGCCCCTACCCAAACACTCTTAGCACCCCTCAGGGATGGCAACTATCCCTGTGGCAACTGTGCCCAATGTAATAATGAACACAAGACCTATCACTTTAAACACCCCAGGTCTGGTAAAAGTTACAATGTGAAGGACTTCATTACATGTAAAACTAAGAATGTTATCTACATTTTAATGTCCCTGTGATATGATGTGGGAAAGACCACACGTAGTTTAAAACAGAGGGTCAGTGAGTATAAAAGCTCTATCAGACGTGCCGATCCAAACTACCCTGCGAGTATAAAAGCTCTATCAGACGTGCGAACTACCCTGTTGCCTGTCACTTTGTATGAGTGCTCATACCCTCCACTGTCAGGGAATTGAGCAAGTTAAATTGCCTAGAGGTGGCAACATTGATAAAGTGTTATGCCAAAGGGAAATATATTGGATTTCCCTTATATAAATATAAATATATTTGGATGCCTTACATCCTAAAGGTTTACAGTAAATGTGGACTTCGATATGAGTGTCATGTTTTGGTGAGTCTTGAAAACGGCAGTTTATGAAGATTTTTCTGATGTCCATGCAGTTTTCTTGCACTTGTGCAGTATGTATGTATGTGTGTATGTATGTGTATGTATGTATGTATGTCAAGTCAAGTCAGATTTATTTTTAAAGCACATTTAACATGCACATAGTACAATCCAAAGCGCTCCACAAACAAGACACATAACAACAAGACAAACGATGCCGGATGGAGCAGCGTCGTCGCCAGCGTGCCCATGACATCAAGACAAGACAAATACATTTAAAAAATAACAAATACAAAAAATGCCGGACGGAGCGGCGTAGTCGCCAGCGTACCCGTGACACCAAGACATACAAGACAGACAACAAAACAAATAAACAAAAAAAGAAAATATATTTTAAAAGGGGAAAAAGTGATGTTAAAATTAGTCCAATTTCCAAACCAGCTGAAAATGTCCAAGGGCAATGATGATCCGTGAAAACTGGCGCGACAGAGCTGTGTCTTCACAACCGATGCAATGCCAACAAAGTTCTTTAGCAACTGACCAACCCGTGAATTCACTGGCAGTCTGGAGATAACGATACCGTTAGAAGCTAGGCCTGCTAGACTGCAGTCTGGAGATGATGGAAGCACAGTCCAAAGTACTGAGCGATCGTGTAGATCCGCAATTCGGTGGACTTAACAGTGACCGTTTGTTGCTCCGTGAGAATGCAGCTCTTCACCGTTAACGTTAGTCTGCAGTTGGTGTGGCAGCTCGCAGGTCAGCAACAGCTCGGCGGCCACGGCAGATCTTTCGCAGAGTAGCCCAGGTCCAGCTGTCCCGAGAGATCCCCTCGACCAGACAGTGAAGTGCAGCACCGCTCACGGATAGATGGAAGGATGTCCGATGCCCAGCTAGGGCAAAAGCTAGCCATAGCAAGCTCCCAATGGACAAATGTCAACGACATCAGCTGACTTAGGAGTAAAAAGGACTTAGAGTAACACGAAAACTATCAAAAATAGCGTAAATAAATAGGGAAAACATTTAACTAGACAAGCCAATACAAAAAAATAAACATGACATTACATAAAATTACGAACATTACATAAAAACAAACAAAAACATGATGCCGGACGGAGCGGCGTGTCTCGCCAGCGTCCCCGTAACCTAGCAACTGTATGTATGTATGTATGTATATCTATGTCTATGTATGAATGTGCCTGTATGTATGTATGTATGTATGTATGTATGTATGTATGTGTGACGGTCTAGCTACGACCGCACATGACTGGTGAACTGTCAGCACTCGTCCTCTACACCTCAGCTGATATTTGTGCACACACACACACAACAACACACTCATGGGCCATGGGCCCATGGGCCATTGCTATGTGGCTAGCACTTTTAAGATGTGTAAGAAACAACACAACACGGAGCTATTAGCAATGGTGGCACATTTATTGTTTGTCTGAATTAGACACAAGTTTGAATGTTTGTCAACCGATAGCTACCGATAGCGTTCATGGCGTCCTCTCGTTACAGCTTCTGAAGGTCCGGTGGCAAAGGAAGGCCGACTGGATCGCATGGACTGTTTATTGTTTCCAGGCGGTATTGGACCGTTCCATTAGGTTAATTGATTGTGGGGTATTTCGAGACGGAACTGATCAAGCCGCATCGACGATTAGTCTTTCCACATGTAACCAAGTTTATTATTTAACAATGTATTTAGCTCATTCTGCTAGTGACAAATGATATAGATTTATGCTTGTGGTCTAGGGTCTGTCTTGTCTATTGTGTGTTAATTGATTGTTTAGTGTTTACCTGTCTATGTTAAATGATGCTGGCCACCATGTATATGTTCCCCTCTGTCTAGTCTGATGTTAGTTTTTGTCTTATCTGGCCTATGTGATGTGTAGGGTACTGTGAGCACTATGACTGTTACAATGCTGCTGTATTTTGATTAGAAGCTAAAGCAGGTTTTTCATACTGGTTCAATCTCGCAAGATTAGATGCTAAAGCAGATATTTCATACTGGTTCAATATCGTAATTTTGGAAGATTATTAACATTTTTCTGTGCATTTTTCTATGGACTCTTCTGCTTGGTTGTTTGAGCCAAATAATACATTTCTGTCCATCTTCACTACTGCCTCTGCTTCTTTGGCCACACCCACATTCGTTAATGGTAACTTCCGCTGGGTTCCATTACAGTATGTATGTATGTATGTGTGCCTGTATGTATGTATGTGCCTGTATGTATGTATGTGGCTGTATATGTTTGTTGTTTTGGGGTATTTTCACCATGGGGTGTAAATATGTAAACTTCACTCTCAAAAGTTATGTGTCAAAATGACACATTGCGTGTTAGCTCAGGGACAACACAATTTTATGTCAATATTTTTTGCAGGTAGGCCTATAGCCTACATTACACTTTTTTTTTAGATAGCTGAGATCTGTTTTTCACTTGGCCAGCCACACAATTGTGTGTTGAAATTGACATATGTTGATGTGTTGTCCCTAAGCACACACATTTTCAACACATCACTTAGTGTACACTCAGTGTTTGTATGCTCGGAGGATGGCCGTCTGACCGAAAGCTTGGCAAATAAACTTGCAAAGGAGTTTATTTTGAGATTTTCAGTTTTTGTTTGTCTGGCACTTTTTGATGGTGAGTGCGGTGTAACTCCTCCAAAAAAGAATGAGAAATGTAAAATTGCATGGCTGTTTTGC
>NC_063196.1:35082610-35085110 GCF_017589495.1 Alosa alosa | reverse complement strand
AACAGTACATACACTAGTCACATCTGAGGTGTCCACACACACACACACACAGAGAGCCATGTGTTGCAGTGTAACAGTACATACACTAGTCACATCTGAGGTGTCCACACACACACACACACACACAGAGAGCCATGTGTTGCAGTGTAACAGTACATACACTAGTCACATCTGAGGTGTCCACACACACACACACACAGAGAGAGCCATGTGTTGCAGTGTAACAGTACATACACTAGTCACATCTGAGGTGTCCACACACACACACACACACAGAGAGAGAGCCATGTGTTGCAGTGTAACAGTACATACACTAGTCACATCTGAGGTGTCCACACACACACACACACACAGAGAGCCATGTGTTGCAGTGTAACAGTACATACACTAGTCACATCTGAGGTGTCCACACACACACACACACAGAGAGCCATGTGTTGCAGTGTAACAGTACATACACTAGTCACATCTGAGGTGTCCACACACACACACACACACAGAGAGCCATGTGTTGCAGTGTAACAGTACATACACTAGTCACATCTGAGGTGTCCACACACACACACACACACACACAGAGAGCCATGTGTTGCAGTGTAACAGTACATACACTAGTCACATCTGAGGTGTCCACACACACACACACAGAGAGCCATGTGTTGCAGTGTAACAGTACATACACTAGTCACATCTGAGGTGTCCACACACACACACACACACAGAGAGAGCCATGTGTTGCAGTGTAACAGTACATACACTAGTCACATCTGAGGTGTCCACACACACACACACACACAGAGAGAGCCATGTGTTGCAGTGTAACAGTACATACACTAGTCACATCTGAGGTGTCCACACACACACACACACAGAGAGCCATGTGTTGCAGTGTAACAGTACATACACTAGTCACATCTGAGGTGTCCACACACACACACACACACACAGAGAGCCATGTGTTGCAGTGTAACAGTACATACACTAGTCACATCTGAGGTGTCCACACACACACACACACACAGAGAGCCATGTGTTGCAGTGTAACAGTACATACACTAGTCACATCTGAGGTGTCCACACACACACACACACACACAGAGAGCCATGTGTTGCAGTGTAACAGTACATACACTAGTCACATCTGAGGTGTCCACACACACACACACACAGAGAGAGCCATGTGTTGCAGTGTAACAGTACATACACTAGTCACATCTGAGGTGTCCACACACACACACACACACACAGAGAGAGAGCCATGTGTTGCAGTGTAACAGTACATACACTAGTCACATCTGAGGTGTCCACACACACACACACACACAGAGAGAGCCATGTGTTGCAGTGTAACAGTACATACACTAGTCACATCTGAGGTGTCCACACACACACACACAGAGAGCCATGTGTTGCAGTGTAACAGTACATACACTAGTCACATCTGAGGTGTCCACACACACACACACACAGAGAGAGCCATGTGTTGCAGTGTAACAGTACACATACACTAGTCACATCTGAGGTGTCCACACACACACACACACAGAGAGAGCCATGTGTTGCAGTGTAACAGTACATACACTAGTCACATCTGAGGTGTCCACACACACACACACACACACAGAGAGCCATGTGTTGCAGTGTAACAGTACATACACTAGTCACATCTGAGGTGTCCACACACACACACACAGAGAGAGCCATGTGTTGCAGTGTAACAGTACATACACTAGTCACATCTGAGGTGTCCACACACACACACACACACACAGAGAGAGCCATGTGTTGCAGTGTAACAGTACATACACTAGTCACATCTGAGGTGTCCACACACACACACACACACAGAGAGAGCCATGTGTTGCAGTGTAACAGTACATACACTAGTCACATCTGAGGTGTCCACACACACACACACACACACACAGAGAGAGCCATGTGTTGCAGTGTAACAGTACATACACTAGTCACATCTGAGGTGTCCACACACACACACACACACACACACACACACACACACACACAGAGAGCCATGTGTTGCAGTGTAACAGTACATACACTAGTCACATCTGAGGTGTCCACACACACACACACACACACAGAGAGCCATGTGTTGCAGTGTAACAGTACATACACACACACACACACACAGAGAGCCATGTGTTGCAGTGTAACAGTACATACACACACACACACACACACACAGAGAGAGAGCCATGTGTTGCAGTGTAACAGTACACACACTAGTCACATCTGAGGTGTCCACACACACACACACACACAGAGAGAGAGCCATGTGTTGCAGTGTAACAGTACACACACTAGTCACATCTGAGGTGTCCACACACACACACACACAGAGAGAGAGCCATGTGTTGCAGTGTAACAGTACATACACTAGTCACATCTGAGGTGTCCACACACACACACACACACACACACACAGAGAGAGCCATGTGTTGCAGTGTAACAGTACATACACACACACACACACACACAC
>NC_063196.1:35070110-35072610 GCF_017589495.1 Alosa alosa | reverse complement strand
AGGTGTACTGTCTAGTGTGCTCCTCTCCTCTAGAACACAGAGTAAGGTGTGCTGTCTCCTCTAGAACACAGAGGGCCAGATGTACTAACGCTTTTGCACCCACTTCAGGGCCAGGTGTATTTGTTTGGCAGCATGCACGTAAAAAAATGGCGAGGTACAGTATGTACAAACAGGCCGCACTGAGGTAAAAGCACAGACTGCCTGTCGCGGGAGCTGAGAATGTCAAATTCTTTTCCGTCTTTTCCTTGCCTATTTAGGTATTCCCCTGTACGTACGAAAACTGCCCATGAAAGCGCATGTCTATTTTGCGCCTAAATATTTCCGCCTTGTAAAAGCAGGTGTTAAATGCGGTTTGCAGTTAAATGCGTCAATAAGAGAACCTTTCAAAGACAACAGAATCGCTATTTAAAGCACCAGTTTGCATCTTTGTACTAAATCAAAAGCAACCTTAACTTTTCGTTGGCCTTTCGAATGTCTTGACTTTCACGTCATCCACTTAAACTTTCCTACTTGCTAGATTTGACCAGTCTTCCATAGCCTACGTGCACAAGTAGTTTGAGTAGAACATGTCATTCAGTAGAACACACGTAAATTGCGGTAGGGGGCAGAGAAAGGTCCTATTTACCCGATGAACTGCAGGTTTGATAAATACCACGTTAACATAAGTGTCATAGCGTGCGGTTTCTGCGGGTCTGATAAATATAAGTTAACATAAGTGTCATAGCGTGCGGTTTCTGCGGGTTGGCCATGGCGGTGATAACGCTATGTTTGCAAATGTACGTCCATCTGACCCAGGTCTGACCCAGGTCAGATGCTGAGGTGCTTTCATGGACGGAGCGTCTGACCCAGGTCAGATGTTGAGGTTCTTTAATGGAGGGAACGATGCTCTGGTAATGTCTCCTAGACTAACACTCACATGTGTTGCTTTGATGCTGCTCCAAAATTCTGTTTTGCTCAAGAAACCTTTTAGTGTCTGTGCCTGTGGTGTCTGCAGGTTGTCTGTCAGTTTGTGTGTGTGTGTGTGTGTGTGTGTGTGTGTGTGTGTGTGTGAGAGAGTATGTTATGGCAGTGTTTTAGTGTGTGTTTGAGTGTGTGTAGTGTTTCCTTATGGTTGTGTTTTGATGTCTGTATCTGTGTAAGTGTGTGTGTGTGCGTGTGTGTGTGTGTATTTGAGTGTGTGTGACAGACAGACAGACACACACACACACACACACAGTGTTGTGCAAGTTCACACCTCACAGGAGGAAGGTTGAAGGTCACATATCATAATATACATGAAAAACAGAGCAGCTGTTCTGCCTTAAGGGGCAGTGAGCATTCGGAAGCAAGTTCACACTCAGCAATCCTCCTCTCATGATCCGCTAGCTGCCCATCCTGAGAGTCCACTGGTCCTGAGAGTCCACTGGTCCTGAGATTCCACTGGTCCTGAGAGTCCACTGGTCCTGAGAGTCCACTGGTCCTGAGATTCCACTGGTCCTGAGAGTCCACTGTAAAAGGGCCCTTCCTCTATAAGCAGACCAGGCTCCGAAAACTGGAAACAAACGAAGAGGGGACAGCCTGCCAAACAAACTAAACCCTGCGCTTTAGAATACTGAAGGGAGGGGTGAGCCTGTCTAAAACTAAACCCTGCGCTTTAGAATGCTGAAGGGAGGGGTGAGCCAAGTATGTTGTTTTGGACAAAAGCATTTGCGCACAAATGCGCTGTAATGCTCCATTACTGACGACACCTTTAAAGGATCTCTGTGGGATTTGAGACGTCTTGGATGCAGCCACACATAACTCTTTCCTTAACTTGCCTTGTTTTTAATACAACAGGCACGTGGTGCCGCATGCTGTTACAGGAGAGACCACACAGCACAGCGCTAGCCGCTTAGCATGCTAACTTTAGGGGATATTTGGGCAACACAGATTATGGGGCTTTTGACACTATGTCCAAATGACTGTTTCTTGTACTGTAGATCTGGTGTAGAGTTGGTGTAGAATGGGTGTAGAATGGGTGGAGTTGGTGTAGAATGGGTGTAGAATGGATGTAGAGTTGGTGTAGGTAGCCACACTCTCCCTCTCCCTCTACCTAAGCCTGTGTTTTCCCTGAGCCACAAATGAGCCGCTGCAGCCCTCGGCCCTTGTTTGTCTGCTGGAAATAAAGCAGCGTGAATGCGCTGGCCTGAAATAACGCTGCCCCTTGTGGCCGGAGTGGGGAGGAGCCTGGTGGAGCCAGGCATGCCTGTGGCCGACGCATTCTGTGTGTGTGTGTGTGTGTGTGTGTGTGTGTGTGTGTGTGTGTGTGAGGAACATTGTGGCGCTTCAGACTCTAGATTCCAGCCGTGGGACAACAATGCCCATAATTACCAGTTGTGGAAAACAAGCACACAAACACACAAACACACACACGCACATACAGAGCCTCCACAGACCTGTCAAGCTCTGTATGTGCGTACTTGTTTGCTTGTGTGTGTGTGTGTGTGTGTGTGTGTGTGTGTGTGGGCTGAGGTTTGTGATC
>NC_063196.1:35057610-35067610 GCF_017589495.1 Alosa alosa | reverse complement strand
ACACTTCAATGGATCGGTTCCAGATGGATGAGTGGAGCTAGGCGGAGCGAAATTCATCTGGCTATTGCCAGGTTAGAATTCATCCTGGATCAGAGAACAGTTTGGTCTTAAAGGGGAAGTCTGGCTGTATCAGAGAACAGTTTGGTCTTAAAGGGGAATTCATCCTGGATCAGAGAACAGTTTGGTCTTAAAGGGGAAGTCTGGCTGTAGCAGAGAATAGTTTGGTCTTAAAAGGGAAGTCTGGCTGTATCAGAGAACAGTTTTGTCTTGAACATGGCAGTGCTCATGAACATGCCCCCAGAGTGCAGCACTGTAGCTCATGAACATGCCCCCAGAGTGCAGCACTGTAGCTGCTCATGAACATGCCCCCACAGTGTAGCGCTGTAGCTCATGAACATGCCCCCAGAGTGTAGCGCTCATGAACATGCCCCCAGAGTGTAGCTGCTCATGAACATGCCCCCAGAGTGTAGCGCTGTAGCTCATGAACATGCCCCCAGAGTGTAGCGCTCATGAACATGCCCCCAGAGTGTAGCACTGTAGCTGCTCATGAACATGCCCCCAGAGTGTAGCGCTCATGAACATACCCCCAGAGTGTAGCGCTGTAGCTCATGAACATGCCCCCAGAGTGTAGCACTGTAGCTCATGAACATGCCCCCAGAGTGTAGCACTGTAGCTGCTCATGAACATGCCCCCAGAGTGTAGCGCTGTAGCTCATGAACATGCCCCCAGAGTGTAGCGCTCATGAACATGCCCCCAGAGTGTAGCACTGTAGCTGCTCATGAACATGCCCCCAGAGTGTAGCGCTGTAGCTCATGAACATGCCCCCAGAGTGTAGCGCTATAGCTGCCCCCAGAGTGCAGCGCTGTAGCTCATGAACATGCCCCCAGAGTGTAGCCCTGTAGCTCATGAACATGCCCCCAGAGTGTAGCGCTCATGAACATGCCCCCAGAGTGTAGCGCTGTAGCTCATGAACATGCCCCCAGAGCAGGGGTCTCAAATGAGCTGGGGGCCAATTCTGCCAACGTCATCTGATTGGAGGGCCGGCTATTTCTGAAAATGCAATGTTCTTTTTTTCAAATACCACACAAAACTGCAAACAGAAAGTGCAAGTGTTTTTATCTAGTTTTAGACACCTGTGCTAGCAACAGCTTATAAATAAAATAATGATAAAATAAATATTAATACAAATTATAAAATAAATGAAAAACATAAAAACAGGTATGTGTGTGTGTTTCACACCAAAAAAAAATATTTCCTCTCTTTGACATCTGTCAAAACTAACATAACTTTTTTAAACCTGGCAAACTAGGCATCAGGGTTAAGAAAGCCATTGCCAACACCATTGGATTTTTATATCAAAATTTCAAAAGGCCATGGCTTGAAAGTGGTCAGAGATGTTTGGAGAGAGCTCCATCTGAACAAAAAAGAATACACCTGCTACTCGGGAAGACACTCAGTTTACAATAGATTAGATTATTTTTTTATGTATAAAAACAATGTAACTTTAGTTAAATCATGTCAAATTAGCTCCATAAACATTAGCTCCATTTCCCTGATATTGAAACTACACGCTAATTAAGGTAAGTCTTTGTGGAAATTAAACAACTCACTTTTACAAGAACCAATATTCATAGAAAAAATTAAAAAGGAACTAAAACAATATGTGGAATTAAATGACACAAAGGATATAGACCCGATCATATTATGGGAAGAAGCAAAGGCAGTAATAAGAGCTATTATCATTTCTTGCTCCTCATCAAGAAAAAAGGCAAGAGTTGCACTGGAGAAACGGCTAACTGAAGAAATTAAAATATTAGAGAATAGACACAGTATAACAGATAGTAAGAAGGACAGGTTGGAATTGAAAGAGAAGCGAGTAAAATTAGACAAATTATGTATGTTTGAGATGGAGAAGTTAATGCAGTTTACACAACAAGAAAGATATGATGCTGGGCCAAAGTCTCTGAAAATCTTAGCTTATAAACTGAAGAAACAACAGAAGAGGGCACATATAACACAACTAAATACAGATCAAACTGGAATGGTAACTGATAAGGATGGGATCGTGGAATAATTTGCTAAGTATTATGAAAAACTTTATAAATCAGAGACAAATGGAGATAAAGAATTTATGCAGACTTATTTAAAGAATCTTGAAATACCAAAAGTAACACAAATAAATAATCTTGAATTAATAAAGACAATTACAATTGAAGAGTGGTGGGCCAAAGTCTCTGAAATGTAAGACGAACACTGAACATAATTGATTATGCGAATCAAAAAGAGAATGAAGAACTCCTTCTGATGACTTTAGATGCTGAAAAAGCTTTTGATTTAGTTAGTTGGCCTTTTATGTTTGCTGCAATGAGGAGCTTTGGATTAGATGATGAGTTCTGTCGATGGATAAAAGCAATGTACACCAGCCCTGTTTCTTTAGTAAAAACAAATGGTACACTATCAAGACAAGGAGACCCTCTCTCTCCACTCCTCTTTACTATCTACATTGAAGTTCTTGCAATAGCCATAAGACAAAATAAAAACATTACAGGGATAGCAATAGGGAAGGAAATACATAAATTAGCACTTTACGCAGATGACATAATACTTTACTTGACCTTGCCAGAAAATTCAATACAACATTTGATGGGAGTGATTGAAGAATATAGTAAAACCTCAGGATATAGAATAAATAAAAGTAAATGTGAAGCTTTAACTATTGGAATGCAAATGAATCAATGGTTAAAAGATAGCTATACCATTTAATGGGAAACAAAAAACATCAAATATTTAGGTATTTATATAAGTAATGATTTGAATGATTTATATAAAAACAACTATGCTTCTTTGGAATTAAAGATAAGACAAGACCTAAATAGGTGGAAATTAATTCCTGATGGAATATACAGTAGAGTTGAGACAATTAAGATGATGGTACTCCCACAATTACTTTTTTTATTTCAAGCACTACCAATCACACTCCCACCAACATTCTTCACTACATGGACTAAGATGATTGCAAATTTCATTTGGAATGATAAAAAACATAGAATCAACTTTAAGCTATTAACACAGCCAAAAGAGAAAGGAGGTTTAGGGACTCCATATACAAAACTATTTTTTTGCGACACAAATGTTAACAATAATGAAATGGATGAGCAGTAGTACTGAAACAAGATGGATTAATATCGAGAAAGAGCTGACAAATGGAGTAATTGGAACTCTGCCTTTTCTAGGAAAAGAGACACAAAAACAATACATGCAGTCATTCTGCATTGGAAATACCATAAGGAATTGGAAACAAATGAGCAAACGTTTAAAATTTCAGACTGAAAGTATACAACTTAGACAAATGACACAAGATCCAGACTTAGCGCATAAAACAGATAACATTTTAGAATCATGGGCCAATAAAGGACTAATATTATTTGCACAGCTTTTTGCTTTTGCTGATTTAGCTTACAGCAAAAACATTTCTTTAAATATTTACAAGTTAGAAGTTATATTAAACAAAATGCAGAAAAGGAAATCAGAAATGAGGTATTAACTTTTTTATTAGAAACCAGAAACAAAAGTAGTGATGGACTCGCAAGTGCTTATAAGATATTGCCTAAAAATGACAAACGTAGAATATAAAGCAAAAGAAAAATGGGGAAAAGAGCTATCTGTAAATATATCAGATGAGGCCTGGAGCGACTCTTTAAAAGAAAACTTTAAAACAACTCAGTCAAAACACTGGAAAGAGTTTGCATGGAAAATAAGCCAGAGGTACTTCACTACACCTGACCAATGTGGAAAACACATTTTAGGAACAGCTTGTTGGAGAGGATGTGGTGAAGGTAAGGCAAATCACACTCACATTTTTTTCTCATGTCCGGTAATAAGGTCCTTTTGGGAAGAGGTAGGAAGAGCCGTTTCACACATCTTTGATTTAAAAGAACCCCTCACATTAGAAAACTTTTTAGGCATTGACATAAAATCTAAGATTAAAACAAAGTACTGCAAACTATTTAATATCCTGAGACTAACGGCACTTAAGCAACTCACAAGGCTATGGAAACAACCAAAACAACCTGTAATACTTACATGGTACAATACAATAGAAAAAGTTTTGGAAATGGAGAAAATTATATTAAAAACTAGAAACCGTTCAGAAATATCGAATAAAACTTATCCAGAACTTATACTTAACAAAATAAATAACTACTTTGAAAATATATGTGTATAACAGACCTGCCTCTACAATGACACTCATACAGGCGCACACTCATGCACACATTCATACACTTATATACATACATACATGAACACAGGTAAGCCAATTCACTTATGTCTATTATTTAATTACTTATGTCTATTATTTAATGACTTATGTCTTGTATTTATGTCTTTGTCTTTTGCTGGGGATGTTTGTTTTTGTTGTTGCGATGTTCCTCCTTTTTCTTTTTTTGTTTTCTGTCAATGTAATGTCTGTCAATGTTATGTTTTTTGTGTTTTGTTTCTGTTGGTGATTGTTTATTTTTTGAAGGACAAAATGTAAAAATGTTAAATAGTAGTGCAGTAGAAGACCTGTCATAATGATTTGATTGTAAATGAAAGCACTACATTTAAATAAAGTAATACAAAAAAAAGAAAGTGGTCAGAGATAAAGTCCTACTGTAAATGTAAAAATCTTTGAGTAAAACAAAAGTTTATGAAGGGGGTAAATGTACCCATTTAATTTGTCACTGGATGGCAAGCACCTCAAATTATGCACCTTTCAGTAAATACTGGATGAACATATTTAAGCAGGTTTACTTTCCTTTTTTCATATTACCCACATAACAAATTAACAGGAAAACACCTAAGATGTATACCAACACCTAAGATGTTGTGGTTTAGTAATAGATTACTACAATATAGGCCTACAATAAAGTATTCTGGTCAAACAGTTCCTATCGCCGGTAATCTGAGTAGCCAGAAGTTCGCATCATATTGCGGGTGACTTTGTAGTTCTTTAGAGCCCTATTTCTACTAGCCCTGCTGTCTGTACCACATCCATTACGGACACTATCATCACGATTACCACTGCAACCTCCAAGCTATGTTGGGCAGAGGGTCGAAACAAGCATGGTATGCTTAGTGGACACCGTTGTATACACGCACCTCCATTCACAGACGTACCGTGACTATCACTGTCATAGACGATCGATCATAATCTCCAAAAGGATATTCTCCTTCAGAATTAGAATAGGTGAATAACATAGCTTACCTAAGACTTCATCACATCGTGAGCGTTTTTCAACATTTGGTGTAGGCCTATTTCTGCTTAATTTCTGCTTCAATTTCTGCAACACTATGGCCTGCATGGCTTCAGCGTCATTACATATGCACGTCTTTTGTGTTTCTCGCGTGTAATACAAGTATTTCCTGAAAACTTTCTTGGCGATTTTGGGGTTGAATCAAGCTCTGGATGTCTTGCACATAGTGGAGCAGAGTAGGCCTACAAATGAGATTTGTCACCGTACCTGGATCTATCGTCTATTTTAATCAGTACCGTTGTTTGTCGCAATTAATAGCCTCAAGGGCCGGATTACATTATTATTTTGTCATACGTCGCGGGCCGGAATTAGGCAGGACGCGGGCCGGGTGTTTGAGACCACTGCCCCAGAGTGTAGCGCTGTAGCTGCCCCCAGAGTGTAGCGCTGTAGCTGCCTGGCTATTTAAGCTGTTGGCTACAGCAACTTGAACTATTTAAAACCGATTGTTTTTTATTTTTTATGTACCGACAGTACTATGTGACCTTGAGAAATGGACATCTACACATTTGTAGGCCTACTCTGCTCCACTATGTGCAAGACATCCAGAGCTTGATTCAAACCCAAAATCGCTGCGCAAAGTTTTCAGGAAATACTTGTATTACACGCGAGAAACACAAAGACGTGCATATGTACGTCTGTGAATTGCATTCCAAATGATTATGCAAATTAAATTTTTCTCAGATTTCCTAAATACAGTAGGTGATGCAAATGACAGTCAGTGCAATTTTCAACTCATCAACTGTTAGAATATAATTTGAATTTTATTGAACAAACCTCCCAATGATAACAGTATTTTTTTTTCAAAAATAAAAAGCTCAAAATGCACTGTTCCAAATTATTATGCACAACAGAGTTTCAAAACATTTTATAGGTTGTAAAGAACTAAATTCATTTGTTGAATTTGCAGCATTAGGGGGTTGATATCACCTTCACAATTCTTGCATCAATTGAACTTGTGAGTTCTTGGAGAGTTCCTGCTTTAATGTGTTCGCAGGATGTCAGAATAACCTCCCAGAGCTGCTGCCTCCCACCCTCATAGATATTTTTCTTGATGATGCAATCTCCTCCTCTAGTCTCAGATCTCCTCTGCTTTCCTCTATCTACTCTAGTTTTATCTAGTCTATTATCTCCTCTATATAAATTAATCTTCTGTTCTCCTCTTGTCTCCTCTAGCCTCTAATCTCCTCTAGTCTCCCCTAGTCTCTAATAGTCTCTAGTCTCCTCTAGTCTCCCCTAGTCTCTAATATCCTCTAGTCTCCCCTAGTCTCTAATAGTCTCTAATATCCTCTAGCCTCTAATCTCCTCTAGTCTCTAATAGTCTCTAATACCCTCTAGTCTCCCCTAGTCTCAAATAGTCTCTAATATCCTCTAGTCTCCTCTAGTCTCTAATATCCTCTAGTCTCTAATCTCCTCTAGTCTCTAATAGTCTCTAATATCCTCTAGTCTCCCCTAGTCTCTAATATCCTCTAGTCTCCTCTAGCCTCTAATCTCCTCTAGTCTCTAATCTCCTCTAGTCTCTAATAGTCTCTAATAGTAATGGGGACGAGACCGCCTATGCCGAGTCCGAGTCAAGACCGAGTCTTTGAAGGGTCGAGACCGAGTCGGGAACGAGTCTGTTGGTTTTCAAATACAGTCGAGTCCGAGTCAAGACCGAGTCTTTGAGGAAGCAAGTCCAGTCGAGACCGAGTCCTTTAGAATTCGAGACCGAGTCGAGACCAAGACCATAAAAAATTCAGTTTTAATATTCATAATTTAATATCACTCCAGTTAATAATCAACAGTTAGGCCTACAGACTAAGCTAGATTGGGAATAGTTTAGAGGAGCAGTCTTAACGTCTTAATATGGACTATGCTGACCTACAGACACTCACCGGCAGCAGAGCCATAGAGATAATAAACGGCTCTGACTGCAGTATCTTTGCATTGCACCATGGGATGTCATTTTCAAATAATGCCGGACAACATTGCATTTTATTATTATTGTTGTTATGTGTTGTCTGTTTTTTTATATGAACATAAAAAATGTGTTGGTCTCGAGGACTCGGTCTGAAATTAGAGTCCATCTCCTCCCACTGTGTTCCGAGACCGAGTCAAGACCGAGTCTTTAAAGGAACGAGTCCGAGACGAGACCGAGAAAGCAGAAATTGGTCTCGAGACCGGACTCGTACTACATCACTAGTCTCTAATACCCTCTAGTCTCCCCTAGTCTCTAATAGTCTCTAATATCCTCTAGTCTCTAATATCCTCTAGTCTCTAATCTCCTCTAGTCTCCTCTAGTCTCTCATAGTCTCTAATATCCTCTAGTCTCTAGTTTCCTCTAGTCTCTAATAGTCTCTAATCTCCTCTAGTCTCCTCTAGTCTCCTCTAGTGTCTAATATCATCTGCTCCTCTACTCTGCTCTTGTGTGTGGGTGTTGATGGTTGGAGTGCTGTTGTGATATTTAGCAAGGACCTGCAAGGAAAGAAGATTGTCTGCAGAGCATCTAGCCAAGCTTCTCATGAACACATATGCTCTCACTGTGCTAAGCCACACACACACACACACACACACACACAAACTGGTTTACCGGTTTAATGGTAAATTGCTGTATAATTCCCCCCCCGCTTAGTAACCCCGTTTCAATTGGCAATGACCCTTATCACCACTGCAGTGTGTGTGAGTGTGTGTGTGTGTGAGTGTGTGCCTGGCCTTATCACCACTGCAGTGTGTGTGAGTGTGTGTGTGTGTGAGTGTGTGCCTGGCCTTATCACCACTGCAGTGTGTGTGAGTGTGTGTGTGTGAGTGTGTGCCTGGCCTTATCACCACTGCAGCTGGTTATTTCGGTGGGAAATGGAGTTAGGTATGGTCACATGATGACAGAGACATAGCAAAAGCTTAGCATTAGTCTGGGGAAAGCTTTGAAGTCACTCACTAAGAGGTGCAGTCTTGTAGTCACTCACTAAGAGGTCTGGTATAGTCCTGTTGTCACTCACTAAGAGGTATAGTCCTGTAGTCACTCACTAAGAGGTGTAGTCCTGTAGTCACTCACTAAGAGGTCTGGTATAGTCCTGTAGTCACTCACCAAGAGGTGTAGTCCTGTAGTCACTCACTAAGAGGTGTAGTCCTGTAGTCACTCACTAAGAGGTCTGGTATAGTCCTGTAGTCACTCACTAAGACAGTCCTGGTCCCAAAGGTGTAGTCCTGTAGTCACTCACTAAGGGTGTAGTCCTGTAGTCACTCACTAAGAGGTGTAGTCCTGTAGTCACTCACTCATTTTAGTCCTGTAGTCCCCCCCAAAACTACAGCCCATGGGCGGTATGACCCGCCACCTCATTTTTAGGTGGCCCCCCAAAACATGTCCGTGGTATATAGCAACCCGCCCTTGCGGAGCACGACATCGTCAAACTATCACCTCCGTAATTTCCCCATTCATTCTCTATGGCGAGTCTTAACAGTACCGTGTAATACTCCTTTTGTCCACTGGTGGTTATTTTTTGGCGTTTACGTTTGCCATCAAAACGGAATGAAATGTAGGCCTACCTGCAAACAATGTAAGAGGGCCTATGCTGACTGCATCAGTGCTCAAAGTATTGTAAAAGTTTATCAATTAATTGTTAATAACTAACTAACTTCTATTCAAGTCATATTTCTGGGACTTTCTGGGATAATTATTTCTATTTTGTATTCACTCATTCAAATGTTCATAGGCCTACAAAGGGTCACAAGTTCAGGTGAGTAAAAGTTAGAATGGTGGTCATTTCAGACCACTTCAGCTTTCATAAAATTCTCATAGTTTGAGAACTTTTACATTTTCAGAGTTCAGAGTTCACACATTTTTTAATAAAATATACTTTTGGGAATGCAAAGTCTTTTTATTAGTATTATTTAATTTGAGTTACGTTTACACTGATATGGCATGATGGCAATATAAACACAGCTAACAATGGTATTAAATTGCAATAGCCTATAGATTAAATGTAATGGAATATTCAACTAAGGTAGACTGCTGTTGTTCACAGCACTAAGCTATTTATGGTTACTGATATGCTCGAGTCTCTGGCCCTCTCTTAGAGCCAGGCATAGTAAGCTGGCCCTCGGAAGAAAAAGTTTGGTCACTCACTAAGAGGTCTGGTATAGTCCTGCATTTTCTCACTAAGAGGTCTGGTATAGTCCTGTAGTCACTCACTAAGAGGTCTGGTATAGTCCTGCATTTTCTCTCACTAGGTCTGGTTTCAGGTGAGTAAAGTTAGAATGGTGGTCATTTCAGACCACTTCAGCGCTTCATAAAATTCTCATAGTTTGAGAACTTTACATTTTCAGAGTTCAGAGTTCACACATTTTTAATAAAATATACTTTTGGGAATGCAAAAGTCTTTTTATTAGTATTATTTAATTTGAGTTACGTTTTACACTGATATGGCATGATGGCAATATAAACACAGCTAACAATGGTATTAAATTGCAATAGCCTATAGATTAAATGTAATGGAATATTCAACTAAGGTAGACTGCTGTTGTTCACAGCACTAAGCTATTTATGGTTACTGATATACTCCGAGTCTCTGGCCTCTCTTAGAGGCCAGGCGTAGTAAGCTGGCCCTCGGAAAAAGTTGGTCACTCACTAAGGGGTTGGTATAGTCCTGCATTTTTCTCACTAAGAGGTCTGGTATAGTCCTGTAGTCACTCACTAAGAGGTCTGGTATAGTCCTGCATTTTCTCACTAA